>NC_034176.2:18238924-18344577 GCF_002021735.2 Oncorhynchus kisutch | reverse complement strand
CAGGGGAACAGAGCGAATTGCCCATGGCCTGAGCACCACTCTACAACTCAATGACTAACAGAGGTATATGACCGAAAATGTGTCATTGTGTAGTAAACTACACGGACTGACCTGTAGCAAAAGCAGGGATGGTGAAAAGTAATTCTAAGAGTACAGAGGATAGAGAATAACATTCAAATAGGATTTATCCATCAAAATAACTGTCATACATTAGCAACAGTTAATCTAATCAACCATCAGTGAGGGACATCTACACAGTTGCATACCTACTATCAAATACTGAAGGCTAACTTCTTAAAAAACTGTATTTCAGTACTGTAATAAGCTTGTGTTCCTTCGCATTCAAAACACAAAAAAATAAAATAATATTATATTTATTAACATTGTTGCACTTGAACATAGTAGCCTATTGGCTGCATGAATTAAGTTTTTACAACAGAGACACCGTAAAGCATGACAGTGGACCAGGGCCAGAGAGCTGGAAATCCACTTACATCCAAGGCAGTCATCACAACCCAGAATTCCCCAAAACAGTCCTCCATAGCCCACATCACAGAAGGTTGGTGGCACCTTAATTGGGGAGGACGGTCTCATGGTCATCGCTGGAGTGGAATAAGTGGCATGGTATCAAATATATCAAACACATGGCTTCCATACATTCGATGCCATTTCATTCACTCCATTCCAGCCATTATTATGAGCCGTCCTCCCCTCAGCAGCCTTCACTGGTCCATGTCCCTGAGTCCTCCTGCCCACGCCTGCCTTTCACCCTCTCCTCCAGGGCTCGGAAGTCCTCCTCTGTGACTGCATCAGCCTTGAGGACCACAGCCTTCCCACCGGCAGGGTCCAACCTCAGAGTCATCACGCAACCACATGTCCACCAGGCCCTGCTGACACGCCTTCATCCCTGCGTCCTTCCGGGCTGGGTCTAACTTCGACTTCTCAGCCGCTGAGAACCCCAGCAGGCCCGTCAGAACCTGGTCTGAGAGGTGAACGTCCATGTAACCAGTTCCATCAGAGATGGAGGCGCTGACCAGCCACTCCCCCTTACTGCATTTGAGGTTCCCTTGCAGGGTGACGATGAAGGCTTTCACGCACACCTCACTCATGCATTCCAGCAGGCCTGAGGCGCCCGCAGCAACCTGTTGCAGCAAACACAGGTACGTAAACGGGGATGAATCAAGCGTCACAGTCGCCGCACTCTCTGGGATTTTGGTTGAGAGCCTCTCTGCTCCTGCCACAGAGGGCTGGCCTGTTCCCAGTTCTCTGACACAGGTACTATCTCGTCTTTGCTCATGTCTAGGAGCTTTTGGCTCTGGTGGGAAGAAGCAGTTCATGTCCTCGTCCAAAACAGGATCATCCCTCTCATCAAGGGAGTCAAAATGGCTTTCGTTTCTCATGTCATCTAATGGTGGAGCGTAGTGGTTAGATACTTCTTCCTGCCTTCTCCTCAGGTTGTCTCTTTGATTATCCCTCCCGTTTGTCAGTTGGATTGGGCCTCCTGGAAAATCATATCATCAAGCTCATCCAGGGGAAGGTCATCAAAGTCCTCATCTGGGATGTCCAAATTGTCCAGTTCAATGACCTCATGGGGAGAGGTTACGAGTAGAGAATCTGCAAGGCTTTCAATGTGCCGACTCTGCAACGAGGCATTTCTGTAAGAGGCAGAGGATTCCTCACTGCGGGTCCTGTAGCCACTCTCCAGGCTGGGTTCCACACTCCACCCCACCTGCCTCTCCTGGGTCTCCAGGTTGGCCAGCAGCTCTAGGTCGTCTGATTCCTGGTTGTCAGCCTGCTGGTTAACTGGTTGTGGGACCTCTGGCTGCTCAGCCGGACCCTGTGGCTCCTCCTCAGGCAGTCCCAGAGCCCTGCATAGCACCTTCCCTTGAGAGTGTCTCTCACCCAGCTCCTCCACCTCCCCTCCCAGCACCTTTACATTGCCTGGCTTCAGCAGTAGCACCCCTAGCCGGCAGGTTATTTGGCCCTGCAGCTGCAGTTTGACTCCTGGCTTGAGGGTGGTGCTGAGTGCAGGGATGGGCTGGTACTCCATGGCCTCCAGGGTCTGCACGCCATCAGTGAGCTGCAGCAGCAGCATGCGTGTGGGTTTGGCCTCCCAGGTCCGCTGGGTGGCCTGGGTGATGGCTGACACAGCCTCGTTGGTGCAGTCAGTGCCCCTCCAGCCCTGAAGCTGGCCATAGGCAGGCTGGCTAATGTCCAGTAGGGAGTCCAGCTGCACGCAGAAGCTGCCGCTGAGCTCCGACTTCTGGGCCTGATATAGCCCTGCAGGGAACACAGAGTGGGCCAGGTCACGTAGGTCGGTCAGCAGCCACTGATCCAGGACCTGCAACGACACAAATGTTACATTTGCGTAAAGAGCTTCAATTAATTTGTACCGGAGTTGAGAAAAATGGTTAATGAAATAGTACCTGCTGATTAAGCTGGTGTTGAGGCAGGGGGGCACCTCCTCCTTCCTGCTGCAGCCACTCCACACATGCCTCTAGCCAGGCGAAAGGCACCTGGATCTGCCAAGAGGACTGGAGCCAGGTCTGGGTTGCTAGCACATCCTGAGGGCTCATCCCCACTCTGTCAGGTGGTGCCACTTAACAGTTGACCAGAACCTCCAGGCAATTTCTCATATGCCTACAAAGTGCCAGAGGGCAGAGTGAGAGCAGACTCACTGGCCATGCATATGACAATCTGTGTACTGAAGTATAATAAGAACGGGACGGTTGTTTTCAATGGGAATGGAACGAACATTAATTTCAGTAGTCTGAAGAAACAGAAAGCTAGTGTTCATGCATGTATTGGAAAGCAAGAAACTCAGAAGTAAACTTAATGTCAAACAGTGACAGTCACTTAAAAAAATGAGAAACCTTCATTTACTTACAATGGTTTTTAGTATTTCTGTACGAGAAGACTAGTACAGCTGCTTTTCGTTGGGCGAATCGCCAAGGCGCCAAAAATGTGGAGGCAGAATAGTGTGAAAATGTTTGTGGGTAGCTTAGGCAAGCTCCCATAATACATTTTTGGATATTTCGCGAAGCATACGAAAGGTGTGATATCTACATTTTAGAACTATGATAGAATTAACAAGACACATCCCTATATGAACATAACTAGTAAGTATTCACATTATCAGCAAGACTGAAAGCGAAGCCTGCTGAAAACTATCTAGGTACGGAAGAATGAGTTACCACAGACACAAAGTCATAAACCCCGCCTATTGGTAAAATGTTCATCTTAAAATCCCATTTGAAACCAAACTCTTAACCTTAACACTAACCAAACTGCTAACCTTATGCCTAACTCTAACCATAAAGTATGACCAAAAATCACATTTTTGTTTTTACAAATTTGTACGATAGCCAATTTTGACTTTGTGGCTATGGTCGTGAAAACCGGAAGGTATCATCACTGCAATCCGATATCCTTGGGACGTCCCTATCCTAAACCCTACCAGGCCCAATTTCCTAATTTTACTTTACAACTTCTATTGGGGGGGGGGTTATGTACGTCCCAATGATCCCTTACAGCAAAGACCACGGAAGAATGAGCAACAACATCGTTTGACACACGCCTCCATCCTGTGAATGGCATACGAGCTGTCCAATGCTTGCTCTTTATTTCCAATTCACTCGAAGCGGCTACATCTTTCTTTAGTGCACTTTTTCAGAGCCATTTTTGTGCTTGCGTTCTTCGTCAGAGTGAGAAGGGTCGAAAGCGAGTAGCGATACAAGGTGTAGAGCAGGTCTGTTTTACACACATTTATATTTAGCTCTGTAACAAATAAATTACATTTGATTACATGTTAATGCGATGGTATGATCAAAATCATTTGCGTAACTACATGACCAAAGCAATGCCAGCCATGCATGGCTAGCTAACAAATGTTAGCTAATTATTGTATCCGGTGTAACGTTAGCAAGTTACTTTAGCTAGCTGTTTTCATCATAGCTAGCTAGTTTACACGGCTACATTTAGAATATTAATCGTCAATTGTAGATATGGATTTCATAGGTTTATTTAATGTTATACATTGTTTCTTCATGCCCGTAACTACTAAACTAGCTACCTACATAATATTAGCAGCCCAACTGTTAGCTAGTTAAACAACAGAAGCTAACGTTAGCTAGCCATCTTTAGCCAACTGAATGCACTTACTGGCTTCCCAAGATGGATGCTAGTTTGTTCTTACTCACCTAGCTAGCGAGCACATTTTCACGTCTAGCCTAGAGAGCTACCTACACAGTTGGGTACTCAAACGTTATGTGCACATCATTAATCTAAACGGAATGTCCGATGAGGAAACGCATACTTTTATCGTAGTTAGCTAAACATGTGTCCAGTGTAGCTAAGATCAAGATAATTCTCGGTGCGAGATGGTTCTGAGACGAGCCCTCTGCATTGACATTCTCAGTTGTCCAGACTAAGATTTCGACATTGTGCCATGTCGAATATATTGTCAAATGTACTTCATTCATACGATTGACTTTAGATACATAAATTATATGTGCATCAATTAATTCCGCATCAGCATGATCAGTTCAGTAACGTAAATTGTCATCTGTTCTCCTCTGTGTAGGCCGTCATTGTAAATAAGAATTTGTTCTTAACTGACTTGTCTAGTTATATAGGTTACATTTTTTAAATGTTACATTTTTATTTCCAAAATTGTAAAGAGCTCAACTCACGCATTTCTTTGAATCAATGCTGTTCCAGATGCTTCACCTCATCACATCTGCTGTTTTATTTTATGAAATGTGTCATTACCCAACCTTAATCCGCATTTATTACAGTTTTGTAATCGTATGTGTCATGTAAGATTATTCTTGGGCACGGTTTTTTATGACACTAGCTAACGTTAATCAACCTAAGCTTTTTCTCAATAGGTTAGCAGCGGCTCTGAGACTTGTTACGTTCCGCCCATAACACGCCCATCTTCTCGCAATAAATAGCGGTAAGTGTTGGTTACCAGGCTAGTCTCATCTGCCATACTGACTGTTTCGTCAATGCTGAAAACTCAAAATCTCACTCTCATCAAGTTACATCGACCATGTCCCCCCCCCACAGCCAGTACGACCGAGGAGCCCTCTCCTTTCTCCCCACTCTTACCTGCTCCCAGGACCGAGGTGCCTGGCCTACCTTGCCCGGTGTTAACTGACAATGGAGACAGAAATTGAACAACAAGAAGAAGATACCTCATTCAGCAACACAGAAACCAACGGTGAGTTATAATCCCTTCACGTATTAATTATATGTTACTAATATATCAAATGAATATTAACAGTATAGTTATTTTAAATAATGTAATCTGTATGGTGCTCCGTCTATGTCCTCTCCCGTATTCATTACTTATTTAACAATGGTCTAAAATATAAGCATTTCAGTTCCTAAATTGTAGCTGCCAGATATGTGCTGAAAAAGTTCAGAGCAGATGTGTGTAGTGAACAAACCATGTCTATTAAATCTATACAGTTTTAACATGTAAGTACAATGAGTGGGAAATTAGTATTAAGTGTGTGTTGTTTTTACATCAATTGAATGCAGAACTAGAGAACCTGTGTATGTGGGATATTAAAGTCAGTATTTTTCCTTCTCAGGTAAACGTCCTGCGGAGGACGCCGATGAGGAGCAGTCATATAAGCGCTCCAGGAACACAGAGGACATGGTGGAGCTCCGCATACTCCTGCAGAGCAAAGTCAGTCCGCTTTCTGTTCCTTATTCACATTCCTCTCATGGCATTTCCTGCAATGTAGCCTGTCTTCTTTCCTCCCCAATTCTTTTATTGAACCTTTGTTTGACCAGATCTAGGAGTTTAACTTTTAAATTTTTCTACCACCTCTGGTTCACTGTCCGATTTAATGCCGTCAAGATCCGTTTTCAATTATGTAGTTGAGGATAAAAAATAAAAAACTTAGCACAATAAGTTTATCATCTGACTTCTCTCTTTTTGCTTCAGAATGCAGGAGCCGTGATTGGGAAGGGTGGTAAAAACATAAAATCCCTGCGCACAGACGTGAGTACATTTACACCTTTTCTTATTGGGGTAAGCACGGGTTATATTAACAGTACCCACCCCCTTATACTGGGATGTACTTTGGGAATGTATGATTTTAATACTTTATATTTGAAAGTTGAGGCATTTGGTAGTTTGGCCTTAAGAAAATGTGTCTGTTATTAACTGTGGTTGGGGAAGTTAAGCTATGCTGTTTTGGGGTAACGGTTAATGCAGGGATATGTGTATTGAGACCTGCTTTACACCGGTTATGGTATATTCCCTCCAAAGTTTAACGTCATTGTAATCAAATGGCGCCCGCATATCGATATGAAATAGCTGGCCTTTTTTTGTTTAACGAATAGTGATATTACTACAAGGCATCGGCACCACTAAGACTGTCATTAATACTTGAATGGGCCCAGTGTATTTTAGGATAGAGCTGTTATAGCACCCAAAGCCAATTCATCATTCTATAGTAAATGTCTTGTATATAAACAACCTGGCCAATTCTCAACTAATTTAATGCCATTACCTCTCTCTTTCTCTACTCTCCACTCTTCTCCCTCTCCTCTACCACTATCCCTATCTCACCTTCCTCTCTACATCTCCCCCTCCTTTTCTGCTCTCGTTCATTCTACCGGTCTTTCTCTACCTCAATACCTTTGTCTTCTCCTTTTCTATCTACACTTCTGCACTCTTAAAACAAAAAAATCTCAGAGAATGAAATCACAATGAAGAATATTAGCCTGTATTAAAATGTATTCCTCTTCCCCCTCCCTCTTCCCTCTCCTGTTTTTTATTTTTGTTTATTTTTGCCCACTTCCTCTGTTGCCCATGTTCTGGATCGCCCCTCCTGCGCCCGCCCACCTGACACCCTGGTTGGCCCTGCCCATAATCGTGCCCCTCCCTAAATGGGCGCCTTACTTGATTGACATCTGTGTGCTCGAATGGCCCCTGCCCATGCCACGCCCACGGCCCTTGCAGTTCAATGCCAGTGTGTCAGTCCCAGACAGCAGTGGGCCTGAGCGGTATGTCCCTAAGCTCCTCCCTCTCACTACCTGACTACAGGAAATAAACAAACAAACCTGCCTCTGTTCTAGTGACAATATCAAAATCTGCCTCTGTTCCTGTGACAAACATGTAAACTTTCCTCCATTTGTTCAGTGACACCATTATAAGCCTCTGTTTTTAGTGAGGGTTTCAACAAATACTTTAAACCTGCCTCTGTTCTAATGACCGTATTTCAACATTCTATATTTTATTTCAGTGACAGTATCTTTCCCTTCCACGTTCCTCACCTCCCTCCTTCTCAGAATCGGTGTGCTGGTCTGTTTTAGTTTCTCACATCCCCCCATACCCTCTTCCTTGCTCCCTCTTTGATTTTTGTGGGCGGTTTGACCACTGTAAATACTGTAAAGAATGTTCTGCCATAGAGCAGCTAGGGCTCAAGTGTTGTATGTCTATTTCTTGTCTTTACTCTTCATATAACCTTTGCCATTGTTGAAACTGTTGAATATGAACTTATTTGTCACCTCATACCTGTGGCCCATGCCCTTGCCTTCCCTCAACATCCTTCTGTCCAATAGTGGGGAGCATAACTCTCTGTTGCCCTGCCAACTCTCATCCATCTTTAAGTTAACTTTAAACTGTTCCATAGTTTGATGTTTTTTTTTTTGTTGGCTTCGGCTACTACTGTCATCTTGTTGTTTTGTTTTTTTGACCTTTTTGTTCTTTAATTTTTTTTTCCCCCCATTTTGAGCCACAGTACAGTTCCTTTAGTGCGCTGGCAGCAGGCCCCATCGGTGCAAACCACCCACCCACCAACCTTTCCTCCCCCTCCCTCTTCCAGCGGTCACTAAAACACACTTGCTTTCTTTGGGTTCCTTTTACCTGTTTTTTTTTGGGGGGGGGGGTTCCTCTTCTTTGTCAGACACACTTTGAAGGGAGTTACTTTTTTCGGTCTTTATTTGTCTATGTATGGATATCTGTTGCTACGTTATATAGATATCAATGGGTTTTGGTCTGTCCATTTCTATTCCTCAGTTGTGATTTTGGAGGGTGCACATGGAAATATAATTACTAGATATGGCCATTGGTACACTCTTCACAGAACATTGACTTGAATGGGAATGCTCATTCTAGTAAATCTATTTCAATGGGAGTGCTACCTGGTTCATACCCAACAGTGGGGTGGCAGGGAATGGGTTTTTAATTCGTTATTAGACGGTATGGTTGGAATTTTTGCTGAGGGAGAGTTGACCCCGGCTTTGAAATACTGTTTGTTTCCTCTATGTCCCTCTCACCATTTGATTGGTCCTCCTGGGAATGTCCTGCACTGTGATTGGTGGCTCTAAAGAATTCTGAGCATCGGTGCGGAAATCGAGACCGTTGGAGACATCCTGCTCAAGATCATCCCTACTCTGGAGGAGGTGAGCCTGGGTTGGAGATGAGCCTAATGGCTGCCTACCATTTTCATTGATAGTCCTATGGTACAGCTAGACATTGAGTGTGTTGATAAAAACAAAACATATACATTTCAAATGCACACATCTGAATATGGTGATGCTAAAGTCCTTTTCTCTGATTGCCCCCAATCCTCCTTAGTACCAACAGTACAATGGGATGGACTTTGACTGTGAGCTGAGGCTGCTGATCCACCAGAGCCTGGCAGGCAGCATCATTGGTGTGAAGGGAGCAAAGATTAAAGAGCTGCGAGAGGTACAGTTACACCAAACTTCTCACCTGGGTCATGTTCAGTAGCTAAAAAAATGGGAAAACATCTTAAAACCAGGGAGATAAACCTGTCCCATAAGAATGCACATTTTCCTTTGAGCTTACTGTAGGTGAACCTGATCCCATGTTTTTCTGTGGGTTCTTCTCAGACCAATGGCATTGCTTTGTCTTATTTGACCAGTGTTTACTTTGACCATTGCAGAACACCCAGACCAACATCAAGCTGTTCCAGGAGTGCTGTCCCCAGTCCACAGACCGCGTGGTTCTGGTCAGTGGCAAGTCTGAGCGTGTCGTCGAGTGCATCAAGATCATGCTGGATCTCATCGCCGAGGTTGGTGTTCTGATCAAACTGTTGGTTCTCTTATTGAACCATTGACTGAGCTGCTTAACATGCCACATACCAGTGTAAAAACCACAGCCAGTCAACTGTAGAAATTGTGTGATCCTGTCCCCCTCAGGCTCCCATAAAAGGGCGCACCCAGCCCTACGACCCTAACTTCTATGATGAGACATATGACTACGGCGGCTTCACCGTGATGTTTGAGGAGCGCGGAGGTGTTGGTGGTGGTGGACGGCGCCCCATGGGAGGCTTCCACATGCGAGGCGGACGTGGTGGCGGAGGGTTTGACCGGATGCCCTCTGGGCGAGGTGGTCGAGGTGGGCCCATGCCCCCCGCCCGCAGAGACTATGAGGAGATGAGCCCCCGCCGTGGACCCCCACCACCCCACCCAGGAAGAGGGGGAAGGGGAGGGAGCCGTGGCCGCAACCTGCCGCTGGCCCCACCACACAGAGGAGGGTAAGAGAGCTACACCATCGCCCATTGCCATCTCCTTCTCTAAATCTCTTGCAATCCATTTTGCTTTGTCTACATCGGTTTACTCTTAAAGGTGCAGCAGATATATGATTCCATTTAAGTATGTATTTCATTCGTAGTGTGTGTGTGGGCTCATGTGTGTGTTCCATTTCCACGTTGTTTACAGAGATGACCATTACTCCTATGATTCCTATCGGGGCAGTGCAGATGACAGACAAAAGTAAGTACTTCTCCTGCAGAATCCCCTGGTTTGGAGTCAGCCAGTCAGCACTGTGGTGAGGCAGCCAGTCAGCACTGTGGTGAGGCAGCCAGTCAGCACTGTGGTGAGGCAGCCAGTCAGCACTGTGGTGAGGCAGCCAGTCTTGCCTTAGACTGGTCCTCTGATCTACTGGTCTCATCAGTGTCTCAGCTCTGCCATCAGTCTGTCATCACCTCTTACTTTTGTGTGAATGCTGTGTTTTTCTCTCTGTTGTTTGACTTGGATCAGAGATCTGCTGAAAAAGCACGCTCTGCCATGTCAATATTTTCCTCATGTCAGACTTGCATTTTCTCTCTCTCAGCAGTGACAGGCGAGGGAGACCAGGAGATCGCTATGGTGATAACATGGTTAGTGACATTTGACTAAATGCATGCAGCAGTCCTCTTGGCATTTGTTGGCTGAAAGCATCATCATAGACTGAAAAGGCTGTAGGTCTTTCCTAGACAATGATTGCAATTGCCTGATAATGACCACAGCTAACCACACAATAAATCCCAGCAATACATTTACCACTAACATGAATTGTAATAAACACGAGTTTACCACAGTTAACCATACACACAGGTAATGGGTAACTTACCCACGGTTATAATTACCCATACCACCATAACCACTACTATCTACTCAATCATGGGTGGGGGGGGGGGGAGACTATGCTGTGGTTGCTAGGTGTTAATAATAATGCTTTGTTGTCAGATGGGTGGGCTCTATGAAAGCTGGCAGAAACTGCCTTCGGTTGCTCGGCAACTGATTTCTTTGAATCGCTTGTTGCCCTGGTGACTGAGGAGCCTCTGAATAGCAGGTGAAAGCTGTGAAGTGAGTGGCTAATAGAGTTGCAAGCAGGGGGAGGGTTCTACAGTATCAAATAGGGGCTTTTGGACAGGCGGGGCAACTCAATCCTGACCATGCAAGGCCGGGATTGCATGCATCCATGAGTGTATACACCAGATCAGAAGGAAATCTGTGATGTGGGTTTAACCTGGCTCCCCCCTCTCTTTTCTGTCTTTCTGCAGGGTGCGGGTGGATATGGTGAGTTGTTCTGCTCTTCCTATGGGGTTCTGTCTAGAATGCCAGTTTGAGTTCTGTTGTGCCACTGGAGACAGCAGTGGCAATCGAAGGCCAGTGGTTCTCCAGTGTATGTTCTAGAACCTGATTTCAGCTGGGCTACTATTACACTCACTCAAGTCTTGAGCATATTGTTTTACACCAGGGCTTCTAGTCTACTATCATTTTACTTCAGTTATTTTGATATGGAATATCATCTTTAAAATGTGTTGGTCTACTCTGTGTATCAGGTTGGTAAATACTTATTTGTTTATGGTACCAGTCTGCTGTGGATATGTTGATTTAAGCATATTTTCTAATAAACTTCAACCTGTAAGGCCAATTTCCCTAAGTGTAGATCTATTTTCTCGGTCTCTCTCCTTTCAAACAGATAACAGCTCGTCCTGGAACTCCTATCAGTCTGGTGAGTATAGAAATGCCTCTCGGCAGCCTGGTATTCAATGTTGTTAGCTCATGGTATCATTAAATATGTTCCGGTTCTGTTAATAGAACCTCCACACTTGCTCAAGTTTTTTCTCTGATCTCTACTTGTCTGTATTAGGTGGACGCGGTTCCTATAATGATATGGGAGGGCCAGTCATCACCACACAAGTGACGATCCCCAAAGACGTGAGTGTATAACTAGAGGGATGACTCTTTACCTCACATACTCTGTTCACATACAGCAGGGGTGTCAAACTCATTCCATGGAGGGCCTGGCGTCTGTCGGTTTTGTTTTTTCCTTTAAAGTAAGCCATAGACAACCAGGTGAGGGGAGTTCCTTACTAATTAGTGACTTTAACTCATCAATCAAGTACAAGGGCGGAGCGAAAGCCTGCAGACTCTCGGACCCCCGTGGAATGAGTTTGACAAATGACATACAGAGTATTGACTCAGTCTGTCTCACCCACCATGGCCTATGAAACCCTAATGCAGCACAACACCCACATTCTCTCACACATATATTTTTACACTTTTCTTGTGCATCACGTTCTGTTGACTGTGGAGTTGTTCTCTCCAGCTGGCCGGCTCCATCATCGGTAAGGGAGGCCAGAGGATCAAGCAGATCCGGCATGAGTCTGGCGCCTCCATTAAGATTGACGAACCACTGGAGGGTTCAGAAGACCGCATCATCACCATCAGCGGCACCCAGGACCAGATCCAAAACGCTCAGTACCTATTGCAGAATAGGCAAGTTCTGGATGCCCTCTGAGTGAATAGAGATCATGTCTGCCTTTCTTTACATTCTCCTCCCTGTTTTAACCTACTTTTTGATCTCAAAATATATGTCTAGGTGTATATATATTTTTTACCCTCTTATTTTATTTCTGTCTGCTGATGGTGACTAACCACTTCCTCCCATGCAATGTGCAGGTAGTTTGAGCTTCCCCTTGGGAAATGTCTGCGTATTAAACTGTACAGAATTCTTGTATAACGATTATTATATTGATACGAAACTGGAGATCCATATTTTAATTGGTAATGTCTGGTTTTTGAAGAATGTGATTGGTGAATTGTGATTTTATGACTTAAGAGCCGTTTCAGTGTGAAGCGGGGAGTGGACCTCTTCCCTGCCTGTTGCTGTGTGGAAGACTAGTGATTTTGTTGTTTTTAGTTAGATGAATCGACAACAAATCACAGTCTGCCAAACGGCACAGGCTCCTCCTCTTCTGTCTCCCCAGCAACCCTCAGCCTGTCTCATTGCGTGGATGCTAATATGCTAACGCTGCATCGTAGCCATGGTGACTAACCCTGCCTCCCTCCCTCCTCTTCCCTCAGCGCACTGCACCTGCTCGGACACCAGGACTAACCCTTGCCTCAGACTACGCCCACATCCTGTGCCCTCTCTCTCCGTCTCTGACTCTCGTCCCCCTCTCCCACCCCAACCCCTCTTATCTATCTTATCTATCTTAATTGACTCATGTGAATTCTCTTTATTATTTTTTCTTTTTACTCTTTATATTTCAGTGTGAAGCAGTCCTCTGGTCAGTTCCTCTAAACAAGGAGACTCAGATTGAAGCAAATCCCCTGGTTTGTGGGCATTTGGTTTATTTTTATTTTTAAAGGGCAACATTCCTGTGCTTAATGTAGACGTTCTGCATTTTTAGAGTGTAGTTATCTACTCCATCTCTTGTATCTGTATTTTTAAAACACATTTGTCTAAATATTTGGAGTCTCCTGACAGACTAGTGAACATTATGTATTTTTTTGGATGGGTTGATTTCCATGGTGTGTTTGTCAGTAGAGTAAGCCTGTCCCGTGTGTGTGTTCTCTCTGTGTTGGAGTTTCTCACCCACCCCCTTACTATCACTCAGTGCAACGTGCAGAATGTAAGCTTTTTTTGTTGTGGTAAGAAACATTTTATGATTTTTAAAAAAAGAATAATAAATGTAGGAAATTGAACTTCTTGGTTATGTTTTTCAGTTAATTAAATGTATTTTCAGGATGCATGCGGGGTGGGGGATTATAAATACACAAGTATCCTCATTATTCATTACATTTCCTGGCTGTAAACTTTTTTTCCTGTCAAAGTTTGTACCGACAGAGGTAGCCTATAGAATATTCATAAAATACATTCTCCAATGCAATGTCTGCCTATCCTCACACACATTGTCTCAAGAAAATTATAATATTTTTAATACCCTCAAACGCCAAGTTAAGCATCTTTAATTTCAAAATAGGCTATCGCCATCAATCGTGAATTATAATTCTTCACAAAATGTTCAAACTGCATCTGCATGCCAGTCATTTGATATCAATCAGTTTCATGGGAATATGCATTTAGATATTCTTCAATTACTTTTTGTGTGCAAATTAGAGCAGATGGTGTTAACTACACTGAACAAAAATATAAATGCAACATGTACAATGTTGGTCCCATGTTTCATTAGCTGAAATCAAAGACAAGACACTTTCCCTCCACACAAAAAGCTAATTTCTCTCATTTTGTTCACATTTGTTTACATTCCTGTTAGTGAACATTTCTCCTTTGTCAAGATAATACATCCACCTGACAGGTGTGGCATATCGATAAGCTGATTAAACAGCATGATCATTGCACATGTGCACCTTGTACCAGGGAGAATAAAAGGCCACTCTAAATTGTGCAGTTTTGTCAGACAACACAATACCACAGATGTCTCAAGTGGTGAGGTAGTGTGCAATTGTTATGTGGACAGCAGGAATGTCCAAGAGAGCTGTTGCCAGAGAATTGAATGTTAATTTTCTACCATAAGCCACCTACAACGTCGATTTAGAGAATTGGGCAGTACATCCGACCGGCCTCGCAGGTGCAAACCACGGCAGCCCAGGACCTCAACATCTGGCTACTTCACATCCGGGATCGTCTGTGGGGGTATTTTGGACTGATAAAAAGCCTTCTGTGTGGAATAACTCATTCTGATTGACCACATGTGCGTCTGTTTTAAGTATCCACCCTTTGCCTTGATGACGGCTTTGCACACAACCAGCTTCACCTGGAATGCTTTTCCAACAGTCTTGAAAGAGTTCCCACATATGCTGTGTACTTGTTGGCTGCTTTTCCTTCACTCTGCGGTCCAACTCATCCCAAACCATCTCAATTGGGTTGAGGTCGGGTGATTGTGGAGCCCAGATCATCTGATGCAGCACTCCATCACTCTCCTTGGTCAAATAGCCCTTACACAGCCCGGAGGTGTTTCGGTCATTGTCCTGTTGAAAAACCAATGATAGTCCCACAAAGCGCAAACCAGATGGGATGGTGTATCGCTGTAGAATGTTGGGGTAGCCATGCTGTTTAAGTGTGCTTTGAATTCTATATAAATCACAGACGGTGTCACCAGCAAAGCACCATCACACCACCACCTCCATGCTTCACAGTTGGGAACCACACACACGGAAATCATCCGTTCACCTACTCTGCGTCTTACAAAGAGACAGCGGTTGGAACCAGAAATATCACATTTGGACGCATCAGACCAAAGGACAGACTTCCACCTTTCTAATGTCCATTGCTCGTGTTTCTTGTCCCAAGCAATTCTCTTCTTCTCATTGGTGTCCTTTAGTAGTGGTTTCTTTGCAGCATTTTGACCATGAAGGCCTGATTTCATGCGGTCTCTTCTGAACGGTTGATGTTGAGATGTCTGATACTTTAACTTTTAACAAGACACACCTGTTAATTGAAATGCATTCCAAGTGACTACCTCATGAAGCTGGCTGAGAGAATGCCAAGAGTGTGCAAAGATGTCAAGGCATTGGGTGGCTGCTTTGAATCTCAAATATAAAATGTATTTTGATTTGTTTAACACTTGGTTACTACATGATTCCATGTGTTATTTCATAGTTATGTCTTCATTATTATTCTACAATGTAGAAAATAGTAAACATTTATAAAAACCCTGTAATGAGTAGGTGTGTCCAAACTTTTGGCTGGTACTATACATAAACTCTCGCTGTCAACTGTGTTTATTTTCTGCAAACTTAATGTGTAAATATTTGTATGAACATAAGATTCAACATCTGAGACATAAACTGAACAAGTTCCACAGACATGCGACTAGCATACATTGAATAATGTGTCCCTGAACAAAGGGAGGGTCAACATCAAAAGTACAGTCAGTATCTGGATTAAGTACTGCAGTGCATCTCCTCATGGACTGCACCAGATTTGCCAGTTATTTCTGTGAGATGTTACACCACTCTTCCACCAAGGCACCTGCAAGTCCCCGGATATTTCTGGGGGCAATGGCCCTAGCCCTCACCCTCCGATCCAACAGGTCCCAGACGTACTCAATGGGATTGAGATCCGTGCTCTTCATTGGCCATGGCAGAACACTGACTTTCCTGTCTTGCCGGAAATCATGCACAGAATGAGCAGTATGGCTGGTGTCATTGTCATGCTGGAGGGTCATGTCAGGATGAGCCTGCCGGAAGGGTACCACATGAGGGAGGAGGATGTCTTCACAGTAACACAGCGAGATTGCCTGCAATGACAACAAGCTCAGTCCGATGATGCTGTGACACACCTCCCCAGACCATGACGGACCCTCCACCTCCAAATCGATCTTGCTCCAGATTACAGGCCTCGGTGTAACACTCATTCCTTCGACGATAAACGAGAATCCGACCGTGAGACAAAACCGAGACTCGTCAGTGAGGAGCACTTTTTGCCAGTCCTATCTGGTCCAGCGGCAGTGGGTTTGTGCCCATAGGCAACGTTGTTGCCGGTGATGTCTGGTGAGGACCTGCCTTACAACAGGCCTACAAGCCCTCCGTCCAGCCTCTCTCAGCCTATTGAGGACAGTCTGAGCACTGATGGAGATTGTGTGTTCCTGGTGTAACTCGGGCAGTTGTTGTTGCCATCCTGTACCGGTCCCGCAGGTGTGCTGTTTGGATGTACCGATCCTGTGCAGGTGTTGTTACACGTGGTCTGCCACTGCGAGGACAATCAGCTGTCCGTCCTGTCTCCCTGTAGCGCTGTCTTGGGCATCTCACAGTACGGACATTGCAATTTGTGGCCATGGCAATATCTGCAGTCCTCATGCCTCATTGCAGCATGACTAAGGCATGTTCACGCAGATGAGCAGGAACCCTGGGCATCTATCTTTTGGTGTTTTTCAGAATCAGTAGAAAGGGCTCTTTAGTGCCCTAAGTTTTCAGAACTGTGATCTTAATTGCCTACCGTCTGTAAGCTGTTAGTGTCTTAACAGGTGCATGTTTATTAATTGTTTATGGTTCATTGAACAAGCATGGGAAACGGTGTTTAAACCTTTTACAATGAAGATCTGAAGTTATTTGGATTTTTACAAATTATCTTTGAAAGACAGGGTCCTGAAAAAGGGGCGTTTCTTTTTTTGCTGAGTTTACATTCATTAACGCATGACTGCAAGAGACCGGTTGGAATATCTGACTGAAATATTGGACAAATCAGCCTTTTATTTTAACTAGTGGTGTTTGAAGTTGCTGTTTTAAAGTGCTGGACAAAGGCAAAACGCAGGACTGTCCGGGACAAGTGGCCATTTTACAATGTTAGGTGTATGTACGGTATCTCTAGTGTTAGACTTTACATATACTCCAGAATCCATCATGCTTAATGATTTTCTTAATGTGTCGATATCCTCCTGCGCCTGACCCTTGCCCTGCTGTAGCTCGAGAAACTGACTTGTCTTATGAAAATAAAGTTTATGCCACTTGTCTGACCGAACCTGCCGGCTCAGTTTAAATAGGATGCTGCAGGGTGGGACGTTGTCATAAAGAATGATCAATTGTTATTAGGCTACGTGCAGTACACGAACGGTTTTATTAAAAAATGTGCAATGTAGTGGCGGTCCAGGAACAAAAATTATCACGGTCACCACACTCGTCTAGACCTTTAGACACAATCTTTTAAATTTATGTTCATGCTTATTTCACTGTTGTAGAGTCATAGCCTATAGCAGCAAAGGGTTTCATGTGACTTTTTTACATATAGCTGACTTTAGTGGAGTGGTGGCGCAATAGTAGATATGTGGTGCCAAATAGCCAAACTAAACAGTAACATCTTGTTTCACTTTACTGATAAAATAACGAATCAATTACTAAACTAATGAATAAAAAAAACGGGTCACAAAACAATTACGGAAAGAGTCCATTTGGATTAGGAACAACAAACTGACACAGCATCTCATTTGGCACTGTAATGTCCTAGGAAACAAAGATACCGGATCTGAGGAAATCGTTACAAGCTACCTCTTTATTTTTCCGCATTCGTCTGACATAGGCTCTAATATAATTGGTTGATGTTGCTTTGACGTAGGCAAATGAGCCACATTGATTTGTTCAATGAATGACAGACACCGGATATAGACCTATCGCTCCACGCCCATTTTTTTTCCCTGTCGCCGCTACTTCAGCCAAGTCCTAAAGTCCAGGTAAGGCCAACTAACTACACAATTGGTCATATAAAAAAAAAAAAGATGTATCGTCGTGGACAACGGTTGATTTCCTTGAACCTTTAACTGATAATGTTTAATTTATCAATCTAGTAATATTACATTCGATATAAAGTACAGGCGTAACATTACAATGTAGCCTACATAGTACGTAGAAACTCATGTAGAATGTACAGTAACGACGCATTTCACATGCAGGGTAATTTTGCCGCGTTCAAAGCAACTGGGAACTCGGAAAAATACGAGGTCAAATCATGACGTTAGAGATCTTCAGGTCGGAGCTCAAAAAAGAGGCCCGAGATCCCGAGTTGAATGACCGTTCAAATCGATTTTTCCCAGTCGGAGTTCGTTTTCTTTCAAGTTCCCAGTTGATTTGAACGTGGCATTACTTGTATGAAGTCCAGTTATGACAGTTTACTCGTTGTCCTTGTCACAGTGAACTCATGCTGCCTTCATAACCAAATGGAAAGGTGGTAATTACCAGTTGTAAAGTCCTAAATACCAGTTGGATGCATTCACATGTTTTGAACTTGTTGACAAACGCTGATTGGCTAATGGACAACAAGTGTCAACAATCAATTAAAGTACAGCTATCATGCTTGTAAAGAAATTGTAACCATATGAATATATTGCTTTTTATAAATTGTGTTTTGTTGCATTTAACTGTGGAAAATGCTGTTATCAAGGTAATTTCCCTAGTAGGTGACGTCAGGTCAGCATGTGGGAGAAGTCTCTGAGTTTAGGGATGGATGATGCCCCACGCAAAACAACTGGGAAATCTCTGACTTTTGATGTGTTCAAGACAACTGGAATCTCATGGAAAGAAATCTGAAGCTCAGACTTTCTGACCTGAAGAATCCAGTTGTCTTGAACGCACCATGAGTTTCCCACTAGTAATTACAAGTTGGAGGGGCGTTCAAGTGGATTTTTCCAAGTCGTGTATAGTAAATACAACCTTTCCACATGGTTATGAATGCAGCATTAGTTGTATAGGACTATACTGGGCTATATATAGCATTTGAGTCATTCAGGGTTGTGCTTTTTCCATTAAAGATGTACATTTGTTTTTCCCATAAAAAGAGGGAAGCACGAGCGTGACTCAACATCAATCAATCCAATGTATTTTATGAAGCCCTTTTCTTTTTACAAACATAGCAGTGTGAAGGTGGTTTTGAACAGTAGACTACCATGTATGCAATGTTGGTGTTATGTCCCAGTCTCTAAGTTTTATTTGAGAACATTTTAATTTGTCGTGGTATGGTGTACCTATTTATGTAGAGCGAGGGGGTGAGAAGTGTAACATTGAACATCGAAGATGATGTGACTGGTCTTTTTATTTGCAGTGCTGATGGAGGCCCCACTGCCCCCCCGTGAGTCTGGCCGGTTCGTGGTGGAACACAGTCAGGATGTGTTTGTGGAGGAGGAGGGCGTGCGGAGGGTAGCGGAGATGCTCTATGCCCTGCGGAAGAGCGAGGACCTCACAGCCAGTGGGTGGAAGAAGGCCAACCCCTTGGCACCCTCCCCAACCTCCGATCATGCCCTGAACTGGGTGTTTGTAGTCGACACAATGAACTTCTCCTTCTGGCCTGAACGGGAGGACCAGCAGTGTGAGGTGACGTACCGTGGGACCACCTACTACGGTTACATGACCCTCTGTGCTGCCATCACCAGAGCAATGGAAGAGGGTAGGAAGGGACAATATCCAGATTTTCATACTGTTTCTGTACCATATGGTATTATCGGAAGTGCACACAAGGGGCGCTATACAATTTTTCTTTACACACAAACAATTTAGGCAACAAGAATCTTGATCCAGAAGGGGAATGAATGTATCTCCTGTAACCAAGAAGCTTGATCTTGACATCTAGCCACTTAGCTTGGAAGTTAGCAAACCAAATGCATAGCTGGAGCCCTGAGCTGGATATAATTTAACACATCTCAGATTTCTTATAGTTATACTTAACCTGCAGTGGCGTCGCACACAATCCCTCAGCCCCCGCGAGGCGGGGATGCCCCAACCCCCCCCTCCCCCAAAAAACAAATAAATTAAACGGATATTCAAAATATCTGTATTTCGAAATACCCCGTTAAACGGTAGACCGCCCAAGCCTAGAAGAGGGTGAGTGCTACAGCGCTATATCTGTTCTGTCTAGGGCTGCCTGTCCTCTCATACACACACTGCTTTGTGCTGTTTGCTTGTACACTGTTATCGTTTGCAGAATGCATGCATGATAAAACCTTTGAAGTAAATTACACTCTTGCCGGTTCTAAAAATTACCGTTCAGTCTTCTTAACACATTTTCAGTAACATTTCCAATGACCTATTGTCCATCTGAACGCAGCTAATCAAGATACCATGCCCTCTATAGGTATTCCCATCACAGAACCGTCCTATTTCTCCCAGATGAGTGTTGAGGAGTTGGGCCGAGTCTTGCGCTCTGATAACAACACGCCCATGCCCATGCTTGAGGAGCGTCACCGGGTCCTCACAGAGGGGGGACGTGTGCTCCTGCAGCACGGCGGGAGCTTCCGGAGCTTCATAAGCCCTGCCGGTAGAGATGCGCAGAAGATGGTGGAGCTCATTGTAGACAACCTGCCCTCATACAGGGACGAGGCCACATACAAGGTTATACACAAAACACAACCTCTTCAACATAACGTAGGGTGAATTTGGAATAACTGGGACACTTTTTGCATTTTTGTCTTCTGTAACCTATCCAACATATTAGCCCATGATACATTTCTGAAATACTCAAGATGTTTCCTAATCTCACACTTATTTTATTTTACATTTGTCATTTAACAGATATTCTTATCCAGAGCAACTTGCAGTTAGTGCATTCAGAGCAACTTAAGATAGCTAGGTGGGACAACCACATTTCACAGGCATAGAAAGTAAACATTTTCCTCAATGTAGCTGTCAGTAGAGTCAGAGCTGGGGGGGTCAAGTATAAGTTCTGTTTAAAGAAAGGATTATTTTAGATACGGTTTGAAGAGGTAGAGTTTCAGATGTTTTTGGAAGATGGGCAGGAACTCTGCTGTCCTAGCTTCAGGGGGAAGCTGGTTCCACCATTGGGGTGCCAGGATAGAGAAGAGCTTGGACTGGGCTGTGTGAGAGCTGCCCTCCCGTAGGGGTAGCAGTGCCAAGATACCTGAGGTGGCGGGTTGGGGTGTAGGGTTTGAGCATAGCCTGAAGGTAGGGATTTTTATATCATATTCACAGGAGACATGACACACACATTTGTGTACACTGAGTCAAAACCATATTTTTTGTTTGCATTCGGTGGACTGGGATAGTAGGTTAAACAGAGACACCATTATTATAGTCCTAATTGTACCCCATGACAATTACATTTTGTGTGCTAAGGAAACATCTGAAGATTTTAGAAATATATCATGTTGGGCTAATATGTTAGATGTCTGAAGAGGTTATAAAATGTCTCCCACTTTTTCTGAATTCACCCAAATAACAGTGCTAACAAGAGTACTACAATAAATAATTAACAGTATATAGTACTACAATTACCAGAGCCCTGCCTAACCTAAGTACAGGGCATCCCTACTGGATCTCTTTCCTCCATTGGAGAAGGCTATAAGACTGTCCCACTTTAGCTACTCTATGATGTCCTACTTTAGCAAGTTATGGTTGGTAAAGCGGGACAACAACAAAAAAAATCACTGAATTACAAAAATGAAACATAATATTGGTAACTTTTTTTTGTATTTTGATGCACCAGTACATAGTATACACATTTACATCATCATTTGGCTCAGTGCATTATTTGACAGTTTTAGAACCTTAACTTGTTTTTGGTTTGATGTTATGTCACTGATAACTTGTGCTTTGCGGGGTGAGCTTCCTGTTTGCAGCTTGCACTGCTTCCCCCCGATGTGACACTAATAAAGTGATGTGATTTTGATCTTGTGGTTTCTCTGCAAGGGCTTAATACCCAAGAAATAAACGCATCAGGATTAAGCTGTCCCAGTTAATAGGATGACCCACTCATTCCAAATTCACCTTGTGTAGAGAGTAAGAGCACAAATGTGCCTCAGGTCCTGTAAGATGAATGTGGAAATAGTGCCATGTGGAAGCAAGGGTTAAAAATGTGTTTCAGTTACACACAATACAGTATGTTATCTATGCTATACATTCATTACCATACTTTTGATTATACAGTCGTGGCCAAAAGTTGAGAATGACACATATTAATTTTCAAAGTCTGCTGCCTCAGTTTGCATGATGGCAATTTGCATATACTCCAGAATGTTATGAAGGGTGATCAGATGAATTGAAATTAATTTCAAAGTCCCTCTTTGCCATGCAAATTAACTGAATCTCCCAAAAACATTTCCACTGCATTTCAGCCCTGCCACAAAAGGACCAGCTGACATCATGTCAGTGATTCTCTTGTTAACACAGGTGTGAGTGTTGACGAGGACAAGGCTGGAGATCACTCTGTTGTGCTGATTGAGTTCAAATAACAGACTAGAAGCTTCTAAAATGAGGGTGGTGCTTGGAATCATTGTTCTTCCTCTGTCAACCATGGTTATCTGCAAGGAAACACGTGCCGTCATCATTGCTGTGCACAAAAATGGATTCACAGGCAAGGATATTGCTGCCAGTTAGATTGCACCTAAATCAACCATTTATTGGATCAACAAGAACTTCAAGGAGAGCGGTTCAATTGTTTTGAAGAAGGCTTCAGGGCGCCCAAGAAAGTCCAGCAAGTGCCAGGACGTCTCCTAAAGTTGATTCAGCTGCGGGATCGGGGCACCACCAGTACAGAGCTTGCTCAGGAATGGCATCAGGCAGGTGTGAGTGCATCTGCACGCCCAGTGAGTAGTAGTAAGGCTAGCTTTTTAAAACAGAAATTTGCATCCTGTATTACAAAATCAAAAAAGTTCTGGGACATTGTAAAGTCCATGGAGAATAAGAGCACCTCCTCCCAGCTGCCCGCAGCACTGAGGCTAGGAAACACTGTTACCATCGATAAATCCACTATAATTGAGAATTTCAATAAGCATTTCTCTACACCTGGCCATACTTTCCACCTGGCTACCCCTACCCCGGTCAACTGTCTGGCACCCTCCACAGCAACCCACCCAAGCCCACACCATTTCTCCTTCACCCAAATCCAGATAGCTGATGTTCTGAAAGAGCTGCAAAATCTGGACCCCTACAAATCAGCTGGGCTAGACAATCTGGACCCTCTCTTTCTAAAATTATCTGCCAAAATTGTTGCAACCCCTATTACTAGCCTGTTCAACCTCTTTCGTATCATCTGAGATTCCCAAAGATTGGAAAGCTGCCGCGGTCATCCCCCTCTTCAAAGGGGGTGACACTCTAGACCCAAACTGCTACAGACCTATACATATCCTGCCCTGTCTTTCTAAGGTCTTCGAAAGCCAAGTTAACAAACAGATTACCGACCATTTCGAATCCCACCGTACCTTCTCCGCTATGCAATCTGGTTTCAGAGCTGGTCATGGGTGAACCTCAGCCACACTCAAGGTCCTAAACGATATCGTAACCGCCATCGATAAGAGACATTACTGTGCAGCCGTATTCATCGACCTGGCCAAGGCTTTCGACTCTGTCAATCACCACATTCTTATTGGCAGACTCGACAGCCTTGGTTTCTCAAATGATTGCCTCTCCTGGTTTACCAACTACTTCTCTGATAGAGTTCAGTGTGTCAAATCGGAGGGCCTGTTGTCCGGACCTCTGGCAGTCTCTATGGGGGTGCCACAGGGTTCAATTCTCGGGCCGACTCTCTTCTCTGTATACATCAATGATGTTGCTCTTGCGGCTGGTGATTCTCTGATCCACCTCTACGCAGATGATACAATTCTGTATACTTCTGGCCCCTCTTTGGACACTGTGTTAACTAACCTCCAGACGAGCCTCAATGCCATACAACACTCCTTCTGTGGCCTCCAACTGCTCTTAAATGCAAGTAAAACTAAATGCATGCTATTCAATCGGTCACTGCCCGCATCTGCCCACCCGTCCAGCATCACTACTCTGGACGGCTCTGACTTAGAATACGTGGACAACTACAAATACCTAGGTGTTTGGTTAGACGCTCCTTCCAGACTCACATTAAGCATCTCCAATCCAAAATTAAATCTAGAATCGGCTTCCTGTATCGCCACAAAGCATCCTTCTCTCATGCTGCCAAACATACCCTCGTAAAACTGACCATCCTACCGATCCTCGACTTCGGCGATGTCATCTTTAAAATAGCATCCAACACACTACTCAACAAATTGGATGCAGTCTATCACAGTGCCATCCGTTTTGCCACCAAAGTCCCATATACTACCCACCATTGCGACCTGTACGCTCTCGTTGGTTGGCCCTCGCTTCATACTCGTTGCCAAACCCACTGGCTACAGGTTATCTACAAGTCTCTGCTAGGTAAAGCCCCGCCTTATCTCAGCTCACTGGTCACTATAGCAGCACCCACTCATAGCACGCGCTCCAGCAGGTATATCTCACTGGTCACCCCCAAAGCCAATTCTTCCTTTGGTTGCCTTTCCTTCCAGTTATCTGCTGCCAATGACTGGAACGAACTGCAGAAATCACTGAAGCTGAAGACATATCTCCCTCACTAGCTTTAAGCATCAGCTGTAAGAGCAGCTCACGGATCACTGCACCTGTACATAGCCCATCTATCTACCTCATCCCCATACTGTATTTATTCATCTTGCTCCTTTGCACCCCAATATCTCTACTTGCACATTAATCTTCTGCACATCTAACATTCCAGTGTTTAATTGCCATATTGTAATTATTCGCCACCATGGCCTATTTATTGCCTTAACTGCCTTATCTTACCTCATTTGCACTCACTGTATTTTGATTGTTTTATTTTTTCTACTATATTATTGACTGTATGTTTTGTTTATTCCATGTGTAACTTTGTTGTATGTGTTGAATTGCTGTGCTTTATCTTGACCAGGTCGCAGTTGCAAATGAGAACTTGTTCTCAACTAGCCTACCTGGTTAAATAAAGGTGAAAAAAAGTACATAAACAGTATACAGTGCATTCGGAAAGTATTCAGACCGCTTGACTTTTTCCATATCTTGTTACGTTACAGCTTTATTCTAAAGTTGATTAAATCATTTTTTTCCCATCAATCTACACATGACGACAAAGCAAAAACAGGTTTTTAGAAATTTTTGCAAATGTGTGTATATATATAACCCCCCCTGGAAATATAAGTATATAAGTATTAAATAAGTATTCAGACCATTTACTCAGTACTTTGTTGAAGCACCTTTGGCAGTGACTACAGCCTCGAGTCTTCTTGGGTATGATGCTACAAGCTTGGCATACCTGTATTTGGAGAGTTTCTCCCATTCTTCTCTGTAGATCCTCTCAAGCTCTCTTAGGTTGGATGGGGAGTGTCACTGCACAGCTATTTTAAGGTCTCTCCAGAGATGTTTGATCGGGTTCAAGTCCAGGCAGTGGCAGGGCCACTCAAGGATATTCAGAGTCCCGAAGCCACTCCTGTATTGTCTTGGCTGTGTGCTTAGGGTCGTTGTCCTGCTGGAAGGTGAACCTTCGTCCCAGTCTTAGGTCCGGACCGCTCTGGAGCAGGTTTTCATCAAGGATCTCTCTGTACTTTTCTCCGATCATCTTTCCCTCGATCCTGACTAGTCTCGCAGTCCCTGCAGCTGAAAAACATCGCCACAGCATGATGCTGCCACCACCATGCTTCACCGTAGGGATGGTGACAGGTTTCCTCCAGATGTTACACTTGGCATTCAGGTTGAATAGTTAAATCTTGGTTTCACCAGACCAGAGAATCTTCTAATGGTCTGAGTCCTTTAGGTGCCAGTTGGCAAACTCCAAGTGGGTTTTTACTGAGGAGAGGCTTCCGTCTGGCCACTCTAGCATAAAGGCCTGATTGTTGGAGTGCTACAGGGATGGTTGTCCTTCTGGAAGGTTCTTCCATCTCCACAGAGATACTCTGGAGCCCTGTCAGAGTGACCAATGGGTTCTTGGTCACCTCACTGACCAAGGCCCTTCTCTCCCAGTTGGTCAGTTTGGCCAGGCGGCCAGCGCTAGGAAGAGTCTTGGTGGTTCCAAACTTCTTCCATTTAAGAATGATAGAGGCCAATGTGTTCTTGGGGACCTTCAATGCTGCAAAAATGTGGTACCCTTCCCCAGATCCGTGTTTTGAAACAACCCTGTCTCGTAGCTCTACGGACAATTCCTTTGACCTCGTGGCTTAGTTTTTTTTCTCTTGCAACTGTGGGACCTTATATAGACGGGTGTGCCTTTCCAAAACATATCCAATCAATTGAATTTACCACAGGTGGACTCCAAGTTGTAGAAAAATCTCAAGGATGATCAATGGAAACAGGAAGCACCTGAGATCAATTTTGAGTCTCATAACAAAGGGCCTGACTACTTACCTAAATAAGGTTTTCAGCTTTTTGCTTGTAATAAATATTCAACAATGTCTAAACCTGTTTTTGCTTTGTCATTATTGGGTATTTTGTGTAGATTAATGAGGAAAACAATTATTTAATACCTTTTAGAATAAGGCTGTAACGTAGAAAAATGTGGAAAAGTCAAGGGGACTAAACACTTTACGAATGCACTATGCATGACTATGGTTAATATGTTCATGGTGAACGCAGTCTCTGTGTGAACATGTCTTGTCAACTGAATTGTCTGTGTGTCTCTACCTCAGGGAAAGAGGATTTCACTCTACAAGCGAGCTCAGATTCTGGTGGCTGATTTTTGGGGCATCATGGAGGCCAGGGTAGAGGGGGACATGCCAAACCTGGACATCCTCACCATGTTTGCTGACTACAGAGTACCACAGGCCCTGGTCCACCTGGGGGCACTACGCTACTCAGATACCCTGATGGAGACATTGAGGAACGGTTAGTCTTTTCTCCCCTCTATGCTGTGCGCGCGTGTGTGTGTGTGTGTTGGAACCTCCTTTGACCCTCTTCTCTCTCTCAGGTGAGTTGCTCAGCTCAGGCGACAGGAGAGAGGTGGAGATTCGTGGCTGCTCTATCTGGTGTGTGGAGAAGATCAAGGCACACCTGTGGAGTCTGGTTGAAGATCGAGATGGCCAAAGTTGCAATATCAACTCTGCCATCATCGACTTTTATCTCTGGCCTTATGCCAAACAGCACCATAAAGAGATGGCCCACATTCCCATACACCACACACGCTGCATATATTACTGACAGGCCTACACAGAGAAACTATTTTTGTGATTAAAACAAATTATAAATGATGTCCGGTCCTTAATGTTTAACTTTATACAAATAACTTTGGCTTTGGATCTCTGGCTGAGGATGACCATACTAAGACTAAAATATAGCCAACATTTTCAAGACTATCACATCTCTTTCTTTCCACATGCTTTCACAGATGGACAGGGGGAAATGTAAAATAAATAATTGAATAAAGATTCTTTGCCTGCAGCAGCACAACCCCGCCATAGAGCGGGGCTGTAGCAGCGGATTGTGTGTTTTACAACAAGTGTTTTTTCTTTTTCTTGGACAGAAAGCGTGAGCTTTCGTTGACTTATCGGTGGTATCCCATGGCAACTGAGAGACAACAAAACAGTTTTGACTAGTTACTACAGCCTCAAAGTCTATCGTACAAATTCAAGAAAACAAAATGAGCTTGGTCTTAATTTAAGGTTAGGGTCAGACAATGTTAGCAGGATGGTGACAGTTAGGGTTAGGTTTAAAATCCAATTTCAAGAAGAGAGTTTGTAGAAATAGGCGGGGTTTATGACTTTGTGGCTGCAGTAACTAGTGACGACAAAAAAACGGCCATAAGTCAGCGGAGAAGAATAACAAAAGCAGAGACTGACGGTAAGATTTATGGAAAACTAGTTAACTACAGTAATTAGCGAACTCAGCAATCAAAGGTTAGTTGAAGTTTAACGTTGTTTCAAATACTGTTAAACAACGCCATATGCCAATTTTACGCTTCGCCGTCGAAAGTGCGAGAAAGTCGTGGTTGCTGAAGAAGTGAGCAAGTTAGACTTTTTTTTCTGTAAACATGACTTCTTCAGGGAAAGGGAGTGAGTGTTTGTGTTAAACTCCATAGAGGTAAATACAGTGACTGATTTTGTTTATAATGTTACCAGCGTCCTGTTTGATCATGGGAGAAGTGTGTGTGCGGGTTGCGGTTCGGATCAGACCTTTGCTTCCAAAAGAGGTGCTACGCAATCATCAGGTGTGTGTGCGCGTGGTGCCCGACAGTGCCCAGGTGATGCTGGGAAGCGACCGAACCTTTTCTTTTGACCACGCCTTTGGACCGACTGCATCGCAGGATCAGTTTTACGAGTCATGTGTCAAACCTCTGGTGGCATCCCTCGTTGACGGCTACAATGCTACAGTGTTCGCTTACGGACAAACCGGTTCTGGGAAGACGTACACCCTTGGCGGGGGACATGTTGGTAAGTTAACAGTATGAGCTTATCTGTACACTTTGACATGGAGACACCAAGTGCATTGAGGGATGATGATGTTCGGACATTAGTCCTTGAATAATCTCCTACCACTACGATTCTGAACTGAGCTGTCACTGGAGCAGGAGGAAAACTTTAGGCAAATGCAGAGAAGTTTATGATTATAGGCCACTTTTTATTATCAAACGCTGCTTTTGTGTTTTTACCATGGAACTTGCTCTCCCTCTGTAATACTTGTACCCTTGTTAGCATCTCTGGTGGAGGAGGAAAGTGGGATCATTGGTCAGGTTGCAGCAGATCTGTTTGTGCTCCTGGGGGAGAGGGCTGCAGACGTCAGGTCTGCAGCAGATGTGAGGGTGTCCTACGTGGAACTGTATCGGGAGGAGCTCAGGGACCTGCTAGAGCTCCACACCGCACACAGAGAGCTGCACATCAGAGAGGACGACAGGGGCAACACAGGTAACACTCCTCACTGTCTGTTAGGGTGTGTGTGTGTGGATTCAGTATGACAGAATTCAATGTGTTTTACAGTGTTGATAGAGGTTATACTGAGGCTGGTGGTGTGAACATACATGCTGTATGGAATCTGACTGAAATGAATGTGTTTCAGTTGTGGTGGGGGCCAGAGAGACTGTGATTACCTCAGCTGAGGAGTTGCAGAGCGTCCTGGAGGCTGGCAATGCCCTGAGACACACTGGCCCCACTCAGATGAATGAGCGCTCCAGCCGCTCTCACGCAATTGTCACCGTGCAGTTGACTCAGCATAACCACGACGACGGCTCTGTCCGCTTCTCTAAACTCCACCTGGTGGATCTGGCTGGGTCGGAGCGGGCTGCGCGCACTGGAAATACAGGCCTGCGCCTCAAAGAGTCTGTCCACATTAACACCGGTTTGCTGGCTCTGGGCAACGTCATCCGTGCACTCTCTGACCCCCATCGCCGTGGAAACCATGTGCCGTACCGTGACGCCAAGATTACACGCCTCCTCCGGGACTCACTGGGTGGCTCCGCCCACACACTCATGGTGGCCTGCGTCAGCCCCTCCCACCACAATGTCACAGAGACGTTGAGCGTGCTGCAGTTTGCTTCACGGGCACGCCACGTGAAGAACCAGCCTGGGTTATGTCCTGCCAGGGCATGTCCGGGCTGGCAGCCTGGAGAGGCTCGTGTGGAGGAGCTGGAGCAGGAGGTCCAGACTCTGAGAGAGGCACTGCAAAAGAGAGATAAGACAGGGGGAGGGGTCTTTATGACTGACAGCTCCGAACAGACCCCTCAGGAAGAGCGTGACCAAAGGGGTGCGGGCCTAGTGGATGAGCCCCAGTACTACTGCCTTGCACAGGACGCTGCCTTCATATTGGAGGAGCTCCAAAGTTCCACCCTGAGTCCTGCTCTGCAGCACCGCTTGCAGGAATGGCTGGGGAGACACGAGGAGCTTAGACACTCCTGCCACACTGACCACCAGCACCCTGCGGGGGACACAGGGGACAAGCCTCACCACAACACCATCCTCCAGCTCAGACGAGAGCTCAGGAAGTGCCAGGTAGTGGGCTCTGTTTCTCAGCTTTTTCCTCTCAATATTATCTATTTTTACACCGTATTCTAACTAGAGGTATGAATTGTAACTCTCTCTCCCACTCCTTCCCTCCATCAGGATACTCTGGCTATAGACGAGCAGGTGTTTGACCAGAGGGAGGCAGAGCTGCAGCAGGTGCAGAGGCAGGTGCAGACTCTGCTACAGGAGAAACAGAGACACCTCCAGTCCTTACAGGAGGAGAGGGAGCACAGACGCAAACAGGTAAGGAGAGAGAGAGTGACACATAGATACTGACCTGTGCTGGAGGATAACGAGAAATGGAGAAACATAGAGGCAAAGATAGAATTGGGCATTTTTGCATTGGTTGACAACTGACGCTTTCCGTTGTTTGAGTGTGCAGAGCGAGCAGCTGGTAGAGCAGCAGCTGTTAATCGATCGTCTCCGTGGTGACCTCCTGACCTCCAGGATAGCATCCTCGGGAGCCTCGCTGGAAATCGGGGCTTCTGAGAAGTCTGCGAAGAGACCTCACAGTGTTCCCCTGATCAGCCAAGGCCATTGTGGTACAAGGCAGGTTCGTGTCCAGAGCAATTGTGTGTGTGTGTGTGTGTGCGACAATGGCTAAGTTTGTCTTTGTCTGTCTCTTATGCAGATCCACACTAGTCCTCCGGCCTGTTCGTTGGAGAGGGTGATGGCTGCCTTTAAGACCCGCAGTCAGCTGCTGCTGGCACAGATAGAAGAGAGAGACGAGGTCATCTGCCCACAAAGAGAACAGGAGGAAGCGGAGGAGGAGGAGGATCAGGGGGGGAGTAAGGGATTCAGGTGAGAAATACTGATATAATAATGTAATGCTGCTTTTAGACTGTAACAGCTGTTCCACTAGTGTACACACACCCTGATGTTATACTAGGGACATTGTGTTTCCATAGCTAGGGCTGATGTTATACTAGGGACATTGTGTTTCTGTAGCTAGGGCTGATGTTATACTAGGGACATTGTGTTTCCATAGCTAGGGCTGATGTTATACTAGGGACATTGTGTTTACATAGCTAGCGCTGATGTTAGACTAGGGACATTGTGTTTCCATAGCTAGGGCTGATGTTATACTAGGGACATTGTGTTTCCATAGCTAGGGCTGATGTTAGACTAGGGACATTGTGTTTCCATAGCTAGGGCTGATGTTAGACTAGGGACATTGTGTTTCCATAGCTAGGGCTGATGTTAGACTAGGGACATTGTGTTTCCATAGCTAGGGTTGATGTTAGACTAGGGACATTGTGTTTCCGTAGCTAGGGCTGATGTTATACTCGGGACATTGTGTTTCCGTAGCTAGGGCTGATGTTATACTCGGGACATTGTGTTTCCGTAGCTAGGGCTGATGTTATACTCGGGACATTGTGTTTCCGTAGCTAGGGCTGATGTTATACTAGGGACATTGTGTTTCCATAGCTAGGGTTGATGTTAGACTAGGGACATTGTGTTTCCGTAGCTAGGGATGATGTTATACTCGGGACATTGTGTTTCCGTAGCTAGGGCTGATGTTATACTCGGGACATTGTGTTTCCGTAGCTAGGGCTGATGTTATACTAGGGACATTGTGTTTCTGTAGCTAGGGCTGATGTTATACTAGGGACATTGTGTTTCCGTAGCTAGGGTTGATGTTAGACTAGGGACATTGTGTTTCCGTAGCTAGGGATGATGTTAGACTAGGGACATTGTGTTTCCGTAGCTAGGGCTGATGTTATACTCGGGACATTGTGTTTCCGTAGCTAGGGCTGATGTTATACTCGGGACATTGTGTTTCCGTAGCTAGGGCTGATGTTATACTAGGGACATTGTGTTTCTGTAGCTAGGGCTGATGTTATACTAGGGACATTGTGTTTCCGTAGCTAGGGCTGATGTTATACTCGGGACATTGTGTTTCCGTAGCTAGGGCTGATGTTATACTAGGGACATTGTGTTTCCGTAGCTAGGGCTGATGTTATACTAGGGACATTGTGTTTCCGTAGCTAGGGCTGATGTTATACTAGGGACATTGTGTTTACGTAGCTAGCGCTGATGTTAGACTAGGGACATTGTGTTTCAATAGCTAGGGCTGATGTTATACTAGGGACATTGTGTTTCCATAGCTAGGGCTGATGTTAGACTAGGGACATTGTGTTTCCGTAGCTAGGGCTGATGTTATACTAGGGACATTGTGTTTACGTAGCTAGGGCTGATGTTATACTAGGGACATTGTGTTTACGTAGCTAGGGCTGATGTTATACTAGGGACATTGTGTTTACGTAGCTAGGGCTGATGTTATACTAGGGACATTGTGTTTACATAGCTAGGGCTGATGTTATACTAGGGACATTGTGTTTACGTAGCTAGGGCTGATGTTATACTAGGGACATTGTGTTTCCTTAGCTAGGGCTGATGTTATACTAGGGACATTGTGTTTACGTAGCTAGGGCTGACAGTGAGGACTTTTGAAGAGCAGAATCAACAACCTCTGCACAATCAAATCAATTGCTCTGTGAGAAGGTGTTAACTGTCAAAGGTGTAAACCCATGTTCATAGTTAGCCATTGTTTTGTAAATGCCCTGGCCCCAAATCAGAGCGGGTCCACTGAGGCCATGGCCCAGTGAGTCCCAGGAGCCGGGCCGTGGAGGTGGAAACACAAAAGTCTGAGCCTTTTTGGTAAAACACTGGGGTAAATCCTCAGTGGAAATGTACCATAATATCCTGCTTCTGAGTTATGTCATTGTTCTGCTTCCTTACGACACAATACTTATTTAATTTTGATCTATATTGCAGGCGCTCTATGAACCGCACATGGACAAGCAGACCGAACCTAGCCTGTTTTAACCAGAACCAGACGCAAAATACTAGTTTGAACCAGATTCAGGATGGGCTCCAGTTACCTCAACCGTCAAAACTCCCTACAGGTAAATACAGTGATATGACACTTTAAGAGTCTTATATTTCCTGTCATTTCTGTTTAATTGCTAAGCCCGGCCTGTGCTTCCGTAGAGCGCGAGGAGCGCAGAGTGAGGCGGAGTCAGACTGTGAATCTGCAGCGCATACAGCAGGTGGAGACACAGAGCAGGGCTAGCCTGCAGACCAGTGGCTCCAGGGATCAATACAGGACCAAGGTCAGTGCTAACAATACAACATTCTGAGAATATTTTATACAGCACTCATAGAACAGTCATAAAGCATTTATACAGCACTCATAGAACAGTCAGAAAGCATTTATACAGCACTCATAGAACAGTCAGAAAGCATTTATACAGCACTCATAGAACAGTCAGAAAGCATTTATACAGCACTCATAGAACAGTCAGAAATCATTTATACAGCACTCATAGAACAGTCTTAAAGCATTTATACAGCACTCATAGAACAGTCAGAAAGCATTTATACAGCACTCATAGAACAGTCAGAAAGCATTTATACAGCACTCATAGAACAGTCATAAAGCATTTATACAGCACTCATAGAACAGTCTTAAAGCATTTTGGTCTTTCTATAAACTAGGGTACCAGTGAGGATTTCCTATACTGGACAACTTGTAACAGCTGTTGATAAGTCATTGATAAAAATATATATATTTTTTTCATGCCATTACGTTAAGATATAAGGGGGATCATAGATATATTCATTAAAATTCACGAGTTGATTTAAAACCTATGTTTAATCCTTTGTCATGTTTGGTGTCTTGACGGATTTGTCCAAAATCTCATCTATCCGATCTATCCTGGATGTATAGGGATCTCAGAAATGCAAATTTAGTGATGTATGTTACGGGGTGAAAACAGTTTATGGGCACACACATCCTGAATAATAAATGCAATTGCCAAATCGAGTCATTTTACCTGGATTCTTAACCTAAATTAATACTGTCATTAATGTGCTTCTTTAATAATGATGCATAATACTTGTTGGATACACATTTGGTGTCCAGCTGATTAGTTATGCTGCGGTATTTTCACACATCATCAGATGATCTAAGAAGGAATTTTCCAAATGAAAGTCAAGACCGAACTGCGGTTCTGATAGTGCATGCGATGCAACAACAGCCCAAGAACTGGAAAAAGGGTGTTCATGAGGAATATCCAGAATATTTTGGTGTCTCATTCGTTATGCATGTGAAGACCATTGTGTCTGGATCCCATGTTAGATCTAATTTCCCTAGCGACTTGATGTTGATCATCTGTTGTAGTCTGATCAAAAATTCAAGTACTGGAATAGGCTTACCTTCATAATCAGACAGTTCCTCAATTTGGTGCTTGAAAATTCCTTGTAATTATTGTAGCCAAGTTGTAAGTTCTTCTGTTCCCTTATAATTGTCTGTGATTTCATTTTTTTATCCGTTCTTGTGAAAGATGGGGCCACTTGTTTGTTTCCCGACGCGTCAGTTGAAGAGTGACGACAGCATCTAATATTGGCTTCAACTTGCCTTTCTATACAAAACCTTACATCAAAAAAGGAACCTGGTTTTTGGTCACTTTATAAAAATAGCGATGGTGAGATTAATGCTACCGCTATTCATGGCTTTATTGTGTGTGCCTGCGTCGGACACATAGGCTGCTGAAAAATCACCATCCATGCATCCAATCTATTTAGTCAGGCAATGTCCACATTATTCTCACATATTTTAGAATGTCATAATCATTTCAATATCAATGCATTGGGAAGGCCTAAAAACGGCACTATTTTTATAGTAAATGTTTAAGGCCTATTTTATTTGGGGGGGGGGGTGTTCTATAATGTATAACATTGATGTCCTTTAAAATTATAATTAAGTGCTTGAAAATGTCCCTGAAAAGTCTTTGAATGTGACTTGCCAGTGTCTCTATGAACTTCTTGGGCAATTTGCATATATTCACTTTTATTCCTCTAAGTAAACGTGGAGCTGCATGAAAATCATTTATTTATTGACCATTTTTTGAAAAAAATGTTTTATCCCACTGTCAAACGTTGGCCCCATTTTATTTATAGCGATACCCATTCAAGGAGCGTTAATACAGAACTCCTGTTGACATCAGCCTCTCAGTCCTTTCATCCATGTACAGTTGAAGTCGGAAGGTTACATACACTTAGGTTGGAGTCATTAAAACTCGTTTTTCAACCACTCCACAAATTTCTTGTTAACACACTATAGTTTTGGCAAGTCGGTTAAGACATCTAATTTTTAATTGTTTACAGACACAGTGATTTATAAGTGAAATCTATCACACTTCCAGTGGGTCAGAAGTTTACATACACTAAGTTGACTGTGCCTTTAAACAGCTTGGAACATTTCAGAAAATTATGTCATGGCTTCAGAAGCTTCTGATAGGCTAATTGACATAATTTGAGTCAATTGGAGGTGTACTTGTGGATGTATTTCAAGGCCTACCTTCAAATTCAGTGCCTCTTGCTTGACATCATGGGAAACTCAAAAGAAATCAGCCAATACCTCAGAAAAAAATTGTCGACCTCCACAAGTCTGGTTCATCCTTGGGAGCAATTTCCAAACACCTGAAGGTACCACGTTCATCTGTACAAACAATAGTACGCAAGTATAAACACCATGGGACCATGCAACCGTCATACCACTCAGGAAGGAGACGCGTTCTGCAAATCAATCCCAGAACAACAGCAAAGGACGAGCATTTTAGTGGACAGAAGTGAAAAAGTGTGTGCGAGCAAGGAGGCCTACAAACCTGACTCAGTTACACCAGATCTGTCAGGAGGAATGGGACAAAATTCTGGGAAGCTTGTGGAAGGCTACGTGAATTGTTTGACCCAAGTTAAACAATTTAAAGGCAATGCTTACAGATACTAATTGAGTGTATGTAAACTTCTGGCCCACTGGGAATGTGATGAAATAAATAAAAGCTGAAAGAAATCATTCTCTCTACCATTATTCTGACATTTCACATTCTTAAAATAAAGTGGTGATCCTAACTGACCTAAGACAGGGAAATTTTACTAGGATTAAGTGTCAGGAATTGTGAAAAACGGAGTTTAAATGTATTTGGCCAAGGTGTATGTAAATTTCCGACTTCAACTGTAGCTCCATCTATGAATTTGCAAGTGGTTACATTCCTCCAGTCCCATCCTTCAGCCTTATAGCAAACCAAGTGGTGGGGCTGCCATTTTGTTTTTCAAATGTAGTAATGTGCATGTGAACAGCATGCTAAAGGGTTTGATGCTGCTGTGTTGCAGGACCTGGGGACAGACAACATGGCTGTCTTTCAAAATGGAGCCTGTAAAGACTCGGAGGAAAAGGTGAGCCTACATGACATCTGCAAATGATCACAGGTTTAGGTTCGGCTGCCCCTCTCTGCACAATGTGTTTATTATGTCAAAAAAGGCAATTTCATTGTTCACCATGCAGTCATGGTGATTCCTTAGATCTCATTTGGATATTCAACATAGTTTAAAATAGTCAAATTATGTTTGTGTTTTGAAATGTGGATGTGTTCGTTTTGGCCGTGTACGATGCCTAGCTGTCTGAGAGACGCACGTGGCTGGAGAAAGAGGAGGAGCGTGCTCTGCAGAGGAGGAGGGGCCTGCAAGAGCTGGAGGAGGAGCTGAGGCACAGAGAAGAAGTGCTGCAGCACCGAGAGGCCTGTGTCCAGGAGAGGAAACAGCTGCAGATCAAGAGGCTCCGCTCCAGCCAGGTAAACACAGAGCGGGGCATAGAAATCCAAAGTATTATATTGAAAACCCCCCCCCAAAAAAACGTATATTATATTTTTGTGTAAGTTAAGGCATTCCAGTGTTATCTGATATTGAAAGTGTGTGTGGATACGTTCATGTGTATTCCTCAGGCTCTGAGTCAGGACTTGCTGCGAGTGTCGGCTCGTCTGGGAGCTTTGGATCAGGAGCTGGAGGAGAGAGGAGGTGTAAGGAGGAGACTGTCCTCCCCGACAGCAGGGCTGTGTGGAGCGTCTATGGAGGAGCTGCTGAAGGAGAGGGAGAGCCTGCGTCTGAGGAGGGACACCCTGGACACACAGCTGAGAGACGGCAGGGTGCTCACGCCAGAGGTGAGCTCAACGTTCACCACCTTCCTTCCGACTGGGTGTCATTCTGACTGCAGGGGGCTGATCAATGGTGTGTATAGGAGGAGCATGCTCTGCTGCAGTTGGAGGAGGCCCTGGAGGCGTTGGATGCTGCTGTGGAGTTTAAGAACCGTTCCATCCAGGAGAGACAGAGTGAGCTCGGGGACACATCTAACCCCGCCCATGGAGACGAAGACGATGACATCATGAGGGCGCTAAGGGAGCTGCCGCTTCCAGAGGCCTCTGCACTGTTGGTCAAATACTTCAACAAGGTCAGAGTCCCAACACACACACACTCACAACAAACTACTTTGAGCGACCAAACTAAATCCGAATAAAATTTTATTGGTTGCATACACGTTTAGAAGATGTTATTGCAGTGCCTATCCGACCAGAGCCTATTCATCTCCAAAATGCAAGATCCCGCTGCTGGATGAGCACATGACTGTGTTTCTGCAGGACATGAAAAGCCACACCAAACTACCGTAATTCACTCATTTTCGAAGGAAGGAGGCCACATGAAGAAACGTTTGACCATTGGCGAGCGATACGACCAGAGTTGTGCAAAGTTCAAATCGGATGCCAATCAAATGCGCCACATACAACTGATGTAGACCTTTAAGTAAAATGCTTACTTACGAGCCCCTAACCAACAATGCAGTTAAAAAAAATATGGATTAGAATAAGAAATAAAAGTAACAAGTAATTAAAGAGCAGCAGTAAAATAACAATAGCAAGACTATATACAGGGGGGGTACCTGTACATAGTCAATGTGTGGGGGCACCAGTTAGTTGAGGTAATATGTACATGTAGGTAGAGTTATTAAAACTATGCATAGCAGAGAGAACAATCTATGACTAGGGTGGCTGGAGTCTTTGACAATTTTTAGGGCCTTCCTCTGACACCACCTGGTATAGAGGTCCTGGATGGCAGGAAGCTTGGCCCCGTTCGCACTACCCTCTGTAGTGCCTTGCGGTCGGAGGCCGAGCAGTTGCCATACCAGGCAATGATGCAACCAGGATGCTCTCTGGTGCAGCTGTAGAACCTTTTGAGGATCTGAGGACCCATGCCAAGTCTTTTCAGTCTCCTAAGGGGGAATAGGTTTTGTCGTGTCCTCTTCATTACGGTCTTTGTGCTTGTACCATGTTAGTTTGTTGGTAATGTGGACACCGAGGAACTTGAAGCTCTCAGCCTGCTCCACTACAGCCCTGTCGATGAGAATGGGGGTGTGCTCTGTCCTCTTTTTCCTGTAGTCCACAATCATCTCCTTTGTCTTGATCACGTTGAGGGAGAGGTTGTTGTCCTGGCACTACATGGCCAGGTCTCTAACCTCCTCCCTATAGGCTGTCTCGTCGTTGTCGGTGATCAGGCCTACCACTGTTGTCATCGGCAAACTTAATAATGTTGGAGTCGTGCCTGGCCGTGCAGTCATGAGTGAACAGGGAGTACAAGAGGTGACTGAGCACGCACCCCTGAGGGTCCCCCGTGTTGAGGATCAGTGTGGCAGATATATTGTTACCTCCCCTTACCACATGAGGGCCAACCGTCAGAGAGTCCAGGATCCAGTTACAGAGGGAAGTGTTTAGTCCCAGGCTCCTTAGCGTATTGATGAGCTTTGAGGGCACTATGGTGTTGAACGCTGAGCAGTAGTCAATGAATAGCATTCTCACATAAATGTTCCTTTTGTCCAGGTGGGAAAGGGCAGTGTGGAGTGCAATAGAGATTGCATCATCTGTGGATCTGTTAGGGCGGTATGCAAATTAGAGTGGGTCTAGGGTTTCTGGGATAATGGTGTTGATGTGAGCCATGACCAGCCTTTCAAAGCACTTCATGGCTACGGACGTGAGTGCTACGGGTCGGTAGTCATTTAAGCAGGTTACCTTAGTATTCTTGGGCACAGGGACTATGGTGGTCTGCTTGAAACATGTTGGTATTACAGACTCTGAGAGGTTGAAAATGTCAGTGAAGACACTTGCCAGTTGTTCAGTGCATGCTCGCAGTACACTTTCTGGTAATCCATCTGGCCTTGTGAATGTTGACCAGTTTAAAGGTCTTACTCACATTGAATGCGGAGAGTGTGATCACACAGTCTTCCAGGAACAGCTGGTGCTCTCATGCATGTTTCAGTGTTATCTGCCTCGAAGCGAGCATAGAAGTAGTTTAGCCTGTCTGGTAGGCTTGTGTCACTGGGCAGCTTTTGGCTGTGCTTCCCTTTTGTAGTCTGTCATGTTTTGCAAGCCCTGCCACATCCGATGAGCGTCAGACTTTGCTTTGTGATAACCAATCGGGAGAGGGAGGTTCTCACTAGCCTAGTCAGCTTTGAGACTGTCGTGGATAGTGGAACATGCTATTATGCATGCTGTTTTGGATAAACATCTACAAAGGGAGAACTAGGTGATGCCTACAACAAAGTGGTATCTGGTCGACAGTACACTGCATTAGAACCCTTATTTGAGGAAAGGCTGGGATTGAGATTTTAATAGTTTGAAAAAGGTTTGGCTCAGAAGTGGGACTGGTTCAAGAGATGATGATGATGATGATAATAATACATTTAATTTGTATAGTGCTTTCATGTCGGAGTAATCTTCAAGTTCTACGTAGGCCAAAATAAGACATCCACTACACTCCTAACCTTCCGTTAGCCTCCTAAGCTGGCAAATGTTGAAAGCATTCCCTTGGCCATTCCAGGTGGTGTGTCTGAGGGAGTCAGAGCAGCGGCTGCAGCTGCGCTGTGAGGAGCTGGAGCTGCAGAGTGGAGAGCAGGAGGCAGTAACCAGGGAGATGGAGGCAGCTCTACAGCGCCTCACTCTGGACACAGACCGGCGGCTCACTGAGCAGCATCGAGAGCACCAACATGGCATACAGTTACTACTGCAACAGTGCAGAGGTCCGTGTCTGTGTGTGTATATGCATCAATGTGGTAAATGTTTGAGTGTGGTATTCCTGCCCTTTCATTGTGTGTTTTACAGTATTCTCACTGCTAATTTTCTGTTTGTGTGTAGAGGGTGGCTCAGGGAACAGTGGTCAGGCGGTCCAGGCTAGGCTGCAGCAGCTGGAAAGAGACCTGTTCTTCTATAAGAACTCCAGTCGTGAGCTGAAGAGGAAGCTCCGAGAGCTGGTCACCAAATCCCTCCCCCCCCAGGCTCCAGACCTGCAGACCCAGGGCAGGAAGGGGGCTAGTGATGGAGCAGGGGACAGTCCCAGCCTGCAGACTCCCAGAGTGGAACTGGCCCCTGTCCGTCTGTCCCGTAGGGAGCTGAGGCAGCTCTCACCCTCTGACCCCCGAAGCACTAGGGTGTGCTCTACCATGAGGGCCAGCAGAGGCTCATTCCAGGAGGACTCCATTGAAGTGCCCAGAAACACTTACTGACCAGGAGGCTCGAGCACATATCAACCACTTTTTCCATTCGTCCACACTGATCTAGAAGAAGAGGTCAGGTGAATCTAAGTCAAATAAGATCAATGTGGATGAAGGAGAGGAGGCAAGGAACAGAAGCCACTAACTGTGAAACTGTTGAGACACGTCAACTGATTCCACGGAGTGAAAACCCTCTCTTGCACTTTACAGCACTAAAGTCTGACTGAATTGCACTTCAAACTGCAGACTCATCAGTTAGTCAGAGATAGATGAGCCCACAGCTAAATGGATATCAAAATAATGTGTATTAGAAATGTGTTTTTTATGTTTAAATTATTTTACTTTTAAATATGTCTTTGTTTATAAGACAGTGTGTTGGCCGTGTTCTAGACCCTCGGGCCACTCTAAAGCAAGCCACTGGTCATTCATGCAGTATAATTTAGCTGTGATTTACTCTTTCTTTGTGTGTGGTTTTGGTTATTTAAATGTTGAACAACTCTTGACATCAAATTGATTGGATCAAACCTGTTCATTTGCATGATTCACCAATTCAATCTACATTTGTCTTTGCAGACTCCTGTTTAATGTTAAAGGTGCTACTTGCATTAGTAGCACCTGCTGTCCAATGGTCATTTTAATTACTGGTACGCCATTGATTCTTGAAAAATAGAACTTATTTATGTATATAACTAATATATTGCTATAATATCATATTCCCAAAAATGTTAGTCTGATCTCAGTTACCATGGCTGACACACAAGGCTAGTGATCCACCACCACCCCTCAAACTGTTTTTGTTGCAAAACAAAAAGCTTAAGGATCCAGTAGGCCTCAAAATAAAATCTATATTCAAAACGTCATTCTTGTTGGAGCCGTAATTCATGCCTGTGTAATGTACTTCTCAAGATGAGATGCAGTAATAAAGCTACATTAGAAAGGCAATTGGAAAAATACATATACCATTTAATATATATATAGTTGGAAGTTTTCATACACCTTAGCCAAATACATTTAAACTCAGTTTTTCACAATTCCTGACATTTAATCCTAGTAAAAATTCCCTGTCTTGGGTCAGTTAGGATCACCACTTTATTTTAAGAATGTGAAACGTCAGAATAATAGTAGAGAATGATTTTTTGGCTTTTATTTCTTTCATCACATCCCCAATGGGTCAGAAGTTTACATACACTCAATTAGTATTTTGTAGCATTGCCTTTAAATTTTTTTACTTGGGTCAAATGTTTCGGGTACCCTTCTACACGCTTCCCACAATAAGTTGGGTGAATTTTGGCCCATTCCTCCTGACAGAGCGGGTGTAACGGAGTCAGGTTTGTAGGCCTCCTTGCTCACACACGCATTTTCAGTTCTGTCCACAAATTTTCTATGGGGTTGAGGTCAGGGCTTTGTGATGGCCACTCCCAATACCTTTTCTCTGTTGTCCTTAAGCCATTTTGCCAAAACTTTGGAAGTATGCTTGGGGTCATTGTCCATTTGGAAGACCCATTTGCGACCAAGCTTTAACTTCTGATGACTGATGTCTTGAGATGTTGCTTCAATATATCCACATAATTTTCCTACCTCAGGATGCCATCTATTTTGTGAAGTGCACCAGTCCCTCCTGCAGCAAAGCACCCCCACAACATGATGCTGCCACCCCCGTGCTTCACGGTTGGGATGGTGTTCTTCGGCTTGCAAGATTCCCCATTTTTCCTCCAAACATAAAGATGGTCATTATGGCCAAACAGTTCTATTTTTGTGTCATCAGACCAGAGGACATTTCTTTAAAAACTACGATCTTTATCCCCATGTGCAGTTGCAAACCGTAGTCTGGCTTTTTTATGGCAGTTTTGGAGCAGTGGCTTCTTCCTTGCTGAGCAGCCTTTCAGGTTATGTCGATATAGGACTCGTTTTACTGTGGATATAGATACTTTTGGACGTGTTTCCTCCAGCATCTTCACAAGGTCCTTTGCTGTTGTTCTGGGATTGATTTGCACTTCGCACCAAAGTACGTTCATCTCTAGGAGACACGTCTCCTTCCTGAGCGGAATGACGGCTGCGGGGTCCCATGGTGTTTATACTTGCGTACTATTGTTTGTACAGATGAACGTGGTACCTTCAGGCGTTTGGAAATTGCTCTCTTGGATGAACCAGGCTTGGCAGATTTCTTTTGATTTTCCAATGATGTCAAGCAAAGCGGTACTGAGTTTGAAGGTAGGCCTTGAAATACATCCACAGGTTCACCTTCAATTGATTCAAATGATGTCAATTAGCCTATCAGAAGCTTCTAAAGCCATGACATCATTTTCTGAAAATTTCCAAGCTGTTTAAAGGCACAGTCAAATAGTGTATGTTAACTTCTGACCCACTGGAATTGTGATACAGTGAATTTATAAGTGAAATAATATATATATATTTTTTAAATTACGTGTGTCATGCTCAAAGTAGATGTCCTAACCGACTTGCCAAAACTATAGTTTGTTAACAAGAAATTTGTGGAGTGGTTGAAAAACGACTTTTAATGACTCCAACCTAAGTGTATGTAAACCTCCGACTTCAACTGTATGTGTGTGTGTGTGTGTGTATATACTGTATATATATATATGTGTGTATATACTGTATATATATATGTGTGTATATACTGTATATATATATATACACACACATACAGTATATATAGTGCCTTGCGAAAGTATTCGGCCCCCTTGAACTTTGCGACCTTTTGCCACATTTCAGGCTTCAAACACAAAGATATAACACTATTTTTTTGTGAAGAATCAACAACAAGTGGGACACAATCATGAAGTGGAACGACATTTATTGGATATTTCTAACTTTTTTAACAAATCAAAAACTGAAAAATTGGGCGTGCAAAATTATTCAGCCCCTTTACTTTCAGTGCAGCAAACGCTCTCCAGAAGTTCAGTGAGGATCTCTGAATGATCCAATGTTGACCTAAAATGACTAATGATGATAAATACAATCCACCTGTGTGTAATCAAGTCTCCGTATAAATGCACCTGCACTGTGATAGTCTCAGAGGTCCGTTAAAAGCGCAGAGAGCATCATGAAGAACAAGGAACACACCAGGCAGGTCCGAGATACTGTTGTGAAGAAGTTTAAAGCCGGATTTGGATACAAAAAGATTTCCCAAGCTTTAAACATCCCAAGGAGCACTGCAAGCGATAATATTGAAATGGAAGGAGTATTAGACCACTGCAAATCTACCAAGACCTGGCCGTCCCTCTAAACTTTCAGCTCATACAAGGAGAAGACTGATCAGAGATGCAGCCAAGAGGCCCATGATCACTCTGGATGAACTGCAGAGATCTACAGCTGAGGTGGGAGACTCTGTCCATAGGACAACAATCAGTCGTATATTGCACAAATCTGGCCTTTATGGAAGAGTGTCAAGAAGAAAGCCATTTCTTAAAGATATCCATAAAAAGTGTCGTTTAAAGTTTGCCACAAGCCACCTGGGAGACACACCAAACATGTGGAAGAAGGTGCTCTGGTCAGATGAAACCAAAATGGAACTTTTTGGCAACAATGCAAAACGTTATGTTTGGCGTAAAAGCAACACAGCTTTTACGCCAAAGCTGTGTTGGTGGTGGCAGCATCATGGTGGTGGCAGCATCATGGTTTGGACCTGCTTTTCTTCAGCAGGGACAGGGAAGATGGTTAAAATTGATGGGAAGATGGATGGAGCCAAATACAGGACCATTCTGGAAGAAAACCTGATGGAGTCTGCAAAAGACCTGAGACTGGAACGGAGTTTTGTCTTCCAACAAGACAATGATCCAAAACATAAAGCAAAATCTACAATGGAATGGTTCAAAAATAAACATATCCAGGTGTTAGAATGGCCAAGTCAAAGTCCAGACCTGAATCCAATCGAGAATCTGTGGAAAGAACTGAAAACTGCTGTTCACAAATGCTCTCCATCCAACCTCACTGAGCTCGAGCTGTTTTGCAAGGAAGAATGGGAAAAGATTTTCGGTCTCTCATTGTGCAAAACTGATAGAGACATACCCCAAGCGACTTACAGCTGTAATCACAGCAAAAGGTGGCGCTACAAAGTATTAACTTACGGGGGCTGAATAATTTTGCACGCCCAATTTTTCAGTTTTTGATTTGTTAAAAAAGTTTGAAATATCCAATAAATGTCGTTCCACTTCATGATTGTGTCCCACTTGTTGTTGATTCTTCACAAAAAAATACAGTTTTATATCTTTATGTTTGAAGCCTGAAATGTGGCAAAAGGTCGCAAAGTTCAAGGGGGCCGAATACTTTCGCAAGGCACTATATATATACACACATACAGTATATATGTGTGTGTATATATATATATATATATATATATATGTGTGTGTATATATTAATTAGTTTTGTAGATTTTTTTTCAATATATTTTCTTTATTACCGACCACAAAATATCAAGTATATTAACTTTACATACAAAAGCAGAAACTTAATGAATAAATAAATATGTTAGCAAGTAAATACATGTTACAAGATAATACAATTCTAACATAAAGCACTTTGCATTCACAGACAACCACCAACACTCAAGGCAATAGTTGTTAACACATTCATGGAACAACACTGGTAAAACTGAAGTGATGTTCTACCTAGGCAATGAAAAACAGGAATGGGGATACAAGAGATATATTAATTTACGATTTGCATTAATTTAAGGGAATGAAAGCACACAATCCCTTGTATAAATCTCAACAGCGAGGCTACATCAAGATAAAGTAATACACCCCTAATACTTCATCTGTTTCCTAGATTCACCTGTTTTTAGATTCATATCGATATCATCTTAATCCTACTGACCAGAGATCTAAGCATCCACCCAACTGTTGAATTGGCAACCATGTGCAGCAATTGTTACAGAGCACAATGGATGGGCTATGTTATATGGTATTCATCGGCATCTTCCAACTTTTAAAGCAAGAGTGAATTTGACATTCTTTGGACTCTATTCTTAGTTCTCCTCATCTCTGCAAATACAATGTTTGGGGGTGGCCAGGCCAAGCACTTATCCAACACAACAACAACAAAAAACATTAATTTGATTAAAAAAACAGATGAACATAAAATGCCATCAGACTATACAAGGTACTGAGAAAGCCACACAATGTACATGATACACAGTGGCTGACTGGAATATATAAATAATGGAATAAGAAATCAGAGCACAGTTAAATAGCTTTTTGTTGATTTTTGTATCCATTTCTGCCCAGACAACTATACGTCACATGTAAAATCACACAAGTTTTTCTTAGTCATAAATATAAGTTTTGACTAGGATTAGATTTGCCTCTTTTCTTTAGTTCTCCTTACAGTACAATTCACACAACGGTATACAGACATAATATAGAATAGACAAACAAGGCAGAATATGGGAAATAATCAAAACACTGCCCATTACTAAATTGCCGACATGGTTTCAACAGATTAATGACTCCCAACAGTGTGCAGTGCCACACGTCATGACCATACACACAGATTTACAGGGTATGCAGAACAGTGGCATGTCTCTGTTAGGACCTGACTACAATGGGAATTTAGCAAATACAGATGACATAGAAACAGGTGATTTAGTCTGAGAGGAAAGGAAGAGAAAAAACTGATGTTCTTATTTCCTGAATTAATAATAAAATAACAATAAAATGATTTCCTATTTCACAACTAATTAAACCACAGAGCAAAGAAAACATGTGTCTTGGCTTTTCGTGTCTTTATGTAAAAATTACCCATTCTACCCTTCATAGGGGCAATCTGAGGTTGCTACATCAATTTTTTTAACTTATAAATTAATGATATGCACCCATTTAATTTGGAAAAATATAACTTATAAAAGCCTCATGAGCTTAGTTTAACTGTCATAGCCCATCAGAACCCAACATATAAGATTGTTTTACTCCTATGTTTGTGAACAAAGTAAATATAAACAAACACTATGGCCTCAAAACATGGTTAAAACTAGAAAGTTGATATCATGGATGGTCAGTACTTCCATCCATAGATCTGTCTATCAATTTGAGAGTGATTACATTTCTCCAGCCCCATCCCTCAGCCTTTTAGTGAAACGGGTTTGGTGGGGGGGTATGCTTTATTATTGTTTCAACTGCTGATTGCCGCTTTAAGCGAAACAATTAATTATCTTACTTAATTTTGGTTTTAAGGAATTCCAAAATAGATTGTAAGGTAACACCTACAGTACCTACCAAACTACATTCAGTAACAACTTACTTGGGACAGGGTTACTTAGTAGTCTACTTATTCAACACAGTATAACATTTAAGCTGATCTAATTTGCTCCTTGCACTGGCCTTTGGCACATCAGGTAGGTACCCTACCTGTAACCTAATTTACTCAGGTAAACTACTGCTCCAGACGGAGTCTGTTAATGAGTTTTAACTCCAACATTTGGACATTTCACTGGACCAGGTTAAGCCTACTCCTGTACTGAATGGCACTTGGTAACTTTCACATCTTAAAATATTCTGGGACTATCTATTGTCCATATTTATGTTTAACTGCTATTCAGTTCTTGAGTAAAATAATTGTATCTAGGTCTATGAAACCAGCTCTGTGTTTGTATATACTAACCCAACTTCAATCAACAGTAGGTCTACAAGGCATACCGCATACAAATCCTATGACTAAATATTTGTCACAGTTTAATAAAAAGTCAACCAAACTGTTTCACTGACAGTATAACTGGAGGTAAAAGTCATCATTCCCTTGGTGTTCCATGACGAAACCTGAAATGACAAAGTACTGGTATAGCATTACATGGTATACCCTGGCTGGTTTCACATACATTTGATATTTTAGTAATTCAGCAGACGCTCTTATCCAGAGTTACTTACAGGAGCAATTAGGGTTAAGTGCCTTGTTCAAGGGCACATCAACAGATTTTTCACCTAGTCAACTTCTAACCGCTAGGTCACCTGCCACCATAGATGAGAAGGTAGTGAACAATGGTAGTGACCCTGTGAAGAAGGCTGTGGTGTAGAATAGTATGTGAGGTCACTCAATGGAAAACATTTCAAAACATTTGGCGAAGGAAAATGATCATTTCTTATCGGACAAGTCTAAGTAGTCCCTGCCTGTTTCAGTCCCATTTCTTCAGTTTGGTGCCTAATAAACACAACCCTGATCTATCTGTTCTGTTGCAGCTGTTCAGACTGGGATGCCTTGAGACAGACTAAGCAGAAACTGGAAGAGGATAAAGGAAGAGAAGTGGACGGCTCCTGGAGATCACTTGTTCTCAATGAGAGTCTGCACCTTGCACACCAGGTCCCGGGCCAGAGTCAGGATCTGCTTGATGTTGTGATGCTCAGCCATTTCTGAAAGGAGTCGAGAGAAGATGAAAATGTCATACCAGCTGAACCACTGCCAGCATCCATGCACAAGGCTATACCACCATATTTATTTCATGTGTATGTGGGTAAGCCCTGCATTCCCCTGTAACTCTGTATTCTCAGAGCTGGACTATGACCTTTCACTGCATGATGATAGTTCATAATCAGAGCCATCCAGTGGCTAGCTACACTACAAACTTTTACATTTTACCAGGTTCATGTGAAGCAATTGTAATGTCAGTTCACCACAACAGACCCGAGAGTCTACTGATTAGCATGGGCTAGTCTGTTTAATTTAATTTAGTATTAAAAACACAGTTTGAGATCATTGTGAGGAGTTTTCCCCATTGGCTTAAATGGTTGGGCGTCCAGGGAAAATATTGTCTGAGGTTGCCACAGTAACCAAGGGGGCAACGCTTAGCGAAGGGTCAATTGCGTGCGTTATTCATTGAATCATTTATTTTCTCAGCACAGGTACCCATTCAAGGTTACTATTCTCCCTTCAGCTATTGACAAGTTGGACATTAATAAAAATACATTTTAGGTTTATCTTTCTCTAGGCAATTGAAATGCAATGCTCCACATTGACACTTAATCTGTAAATCTAGAGTTTGTGGCCCAGTCGAGTATTTCATATTAGCTGCTGCAAGGTGGCAGACAGTTTACTATTAAAAGGGTATAGTACGCACACACCTATCATTTTTCCAAGTGCATGGAGACATTTTTTTTATACAGAAATGCTTGTTGAAAAGTTCCATACCTTCAATGCTCCGCAAACAACTGAATTAATTGTTGATTCATTGTTAGACAGTTTACCGTTGAAAAACTTAATGATGTCGGTGAAGTCCATGTTGTTCTCCAGAATGATGTCCCGGTAGACCTCCACCAGTGCCAGTGCGATGAAGAGGACAAAGTGGCTGGAGGAGGCATCCTTCGCTGCCCAGATGGTCTCCCATACCGCAAACACATCGTCATACACCAGCTCTGAGAATAGAGAAGTACAGGTGGATGCAGGAGTCAGTTAAGGTAGGAGTGGTGGGGAAATATAAATCTGATAGAATTAGAGAAGGTATAAGTCAAATTGTAATAGCTTCACCTTGCCCTCCGATTGGGCTAGATGAAATTGACTTTGGGATTCAGAATGCAAGTACAGTACATGAGGATGAATCATGAGTCAGGATGGTTGGGATTGGAGTTCAGGGCTCTTGGTTTTTAATGAAGATAGAAGTGTGTTTGAATATGAGGGGTATAAACAGAGAGATTAGAGGCTATGATTGATAATGAGATAGCCATTGATTCATTTTCACCGTGCCCTCACGTGTCCTTCACGCAGTAGTGACCCATCTTCTTATTCATTACCAACTCCCAAAGCCACTATTCCCTGAGTGATCTTACTGCCTGCCGCATCATTGATGTGGAAGCAGCTTATTATAACTAGGTATTGTTATCTTGTGTTGCTTCATGTCTGTTTTATATTTGGTCATGGTATGAAAACACGCTCTCCCCTAAGTTTAATTGCCATTTGCTACGGGCAATTCCACGGTAACAGAGGGATGCTGAGACTCCAATTTTTCACTTTGAAATGTATGCCAAATAAAAACCAATGATTGCAAAGTTAAACACACCATTGAAAAAGGCATTTATTTGAAGAACAGTGCAGATACAAAGTTTGGAAACAGAATGATGGGTTGTGCTGTTTGTTCCATCATTCTTTTACCAAACTTTGCATCTGTACTGTTCTTCAAATAAATGCATTTTTCTATGGTTTGTTTAATTTAGCAATCATTGTTTTTTGTTTGGAATGCATTTTAAAGTCTCAGTGTTGCCCCTACAGTAATAAGTCCCCTCATAGCAGGATGTCATTATTACCACGCTTTAAGTCTAGAAGGAACCACCGGTAGCAGAAGTAGAAGTGGGTGTAGTCGCCATTTTGGTGCATGAGCTCAAAGATCTCCGAATCCAGTATCTACAGAAGGGTAGGAGCAGGAAGGAAGTGGTAGGAGAGAGGGCAGACAGTTGAAAGAAAAGAGAAGCCAGACATACAGTTGAAGGAAAAGAGATGGGTTGGGGAGTAGAGAGGATGGGGGTTAGTGGAGACTATAAAGTTAGATGTGTTATATTCACTGTATCCTTCTATTCATGATAACAACTGGATGCATGCCAATACAAAAGTTACAAAGGGTCTCTGTGGCCTCACCTGGATAAGAGAGCGCATGTTGGCAAAGTGAGTGTCCATGGCCCCGCCGTGGGGGAAGTTCTGATTCATCCTCTTCATGAGCTCAGTGAAACAGCTATAGGCCATGGCCTCTGAGAAAGGGGGGAGGAAAGATGGAGAGAGGGGGAGGAAAGATGGAGAGAGGGAGGAAAGATGGAGAGAGAGGGAGGAAAGATGGAGAGGGGGGAGGAAAGATGGAGAGAGGGGGAGGAAAGATGGAGAGAGGGGGAGGAAAGATGGAGAGAGGGGGAGGAGAGAGGGGGAGGAAAGATGGAGAGAGGGGGAGGAAAGATGGAGAGAGAGGGAGGAAAGATGGAGAGAGGGGGAGGAAAGATGGAGAGAGGGGGAGGAAAGATGGAGAGAGGGGGGAGGAGAGAGGGGGAGGAGAGAGGGGGAGGAAAGATGGAGAGAGGGGGAGGAAAGATGGAGAGAGAGGGAGGAAAGATGGAGAGAGGGAGGAAAGATGGAGACGGGGAGGAAAGATGGAGAGAGAGCGAGGAAAGATGGAGAGAGGGGGAGGAAAGATGGAGAGAGGGGGAGGAAAGATGGAGAGAGGAGGAGGAAAGATGGAGAGAGAGGGATGAAAGATGGAGAGAGGGGGAGGAAAGATGGAGAGAGGGGGAGGAGAGAGGGGGAGGAAAGATGGAGAGAGGGGGAGGAAAGATGGAGAGAGAGGGAGGAAAGATGGAGAGAGGGAGGAAAGATGGAGACGGGGAGGAAAGATGGAGAGAGAGCGAGGAAAGATGGAGAGAGGGGGAGGAAAGATGGAGAGAGGGGGAGGAGAGAGGGGGAGGAAAGATGGAGAGAGGGGGAGGAAAGATGGAGAGAGAGGGAGGAAAGATGGAGAGAGGGAGGAAAGATGGAGACGGGGAGGAAAGATGGAGAGAGAGCGAGGAAAGATGGAGAGAGGGGGAGGAAAGATGGAGAGAGAGGGAGGAAAGATGGAGAGAGCAGGAGGAAAGATGGAGGAAAGATGAAAGATGGAGAGAGAGGGTGGAAAGATGGAGAGAGGGGGAGGAAAGATGGAGAGAGAGGGAGTAAAGATGGAGAGAGAGGGAGGAAAGATGGAGAGAGAGGTAGGAAAGATGGAGAGAGGGGGAGGAAAGATGGAGAGAGAGGGAGGAAAGATGGAGAGAGAGGTAGGAAAGACGGAGAGGTAGGAAAGATGGAGAGAGAGAGGAAAGATGGAAAGATGGAGAGAGAGGGAGGAAAGATGGGGAGGAAATATGGAGAGAGGGGGAGGAAAGATGGAGAGAGGGAGGAGAGATGGAGAGAGAGGGAGGAAAGAGGAAAGATGGAGAGAGAGGGGGGAAAGATGGAGAGAGAGGGAGGAAAGATGGAGAGAGAGGGAGGAAAGATGGAGAGAGAGGGAGGAAAGATGGAGAGAGAGGGAGGAAAGATGGAAAGATGGAGAGAGGGGGAGGAAAGATGGAGAGAGAGGGAGGAAAGATGGAGAGAGAGGGAGGAAAGATGGAAAGATGGAGAGAGGGGGAGGAAAGATGGAGAGAGGGGAGGAAAGATGGAGAGAGAGGGAGGAAAGATGGAGAGAGAGGGAGGAAAGATGGAAAGATGGAGAGAGGGGGAGGAAAGATGGAGAGAGAGGGAGGAAAGATGGAGATAGGGGGAGGAAAGATGGAGAGAGGGGGAGGAAAGATGGAGAGAGGGGGAGGAAAGATGGAGAGAGGGGGAGGAAAGATGGAGAGAGGGGGAGGAGAGAGGGGGAGGAAAGATGGAGAGAGGGGGAGGAAAGATGGAGAGAGAGGGAGGAAAGATGGAGAGAGGGGGGAAAGATGGAGACGGGGAGGAAAGATGGAGAGAGAGCGAGGAAAGATGGAGAGAGGGGGAGGAAAGATGGAGAGAGGGGGAGGAAAGATGGAGAGAGGGGGAGGAGAGAGGGGGAGGAAAGATGGAGAGAGGGGGAGGAAAGATGGAGAGAGAGGGAGGAAAGATGGAGAGAGGGAGGAAAGATGGAGACGGGGAGGAAAGATGGAGAGAGAGCGAGGAAAGATGGAGAGAGGGGGAGGAAAGATGGAGAGAGAGGGAGGAAAGATGGAGAGAGCAGGAGGAAAGATGGAGGAAAGATGAAAGATGGAGAGAGGGGGTGGAAAGATGGAGAGAGGGGGAGGAAAGATGGAGAGAGAGGGAGGAAAGATGGAGAGAGAGGGAGGAAAGATGGAGAGAGAGGTAGGAAAGATGGAGAGAGGGGGAGGAAAGATGGAGAGAGAGGGAGGAAAGATGGAGAGAGAGGGAGGAAAGATGGAAAGATGGAGAGAGGGGGAGGAAAGATGGAGAGAGAGGGAGGAAAGATGGAGAGAGAGGGAGGAAAGATGGAAAGATGGAGAGAGGGGGAGGAAAGATGGACAGAGGGGGAGGAAAGATGGAGAGAGAGGGAGGAAAGATGGAGAGAGAGGGAGGAAAGATGGAAAGATGGAGAGAGGGGGAGGAAAGATGGAGAGAGAGGGAGGAAAGATGGAGAGAGAGGGAGGAAAGATGGAGAGAGGGGGAGGAAAGATGGAGAGAGAGGGAGGAAAGATGGAGAGAGAGGTAGGAAAGATGGAGAGGTAGGAAAGATGGAGAGAGGGAGGAAAGATGGAAAGATGGAGAGAGAGGGAGGAAAGATGGGGAGGAAATATGGAGAGAGGGGGAGGAAAGATGGAGAGAGGGAGGAGAGATGGAGAGAGAGGGAGGAAAGAGGAAAGATGGAGAGAGAGGGGGGAAAGATGGAGAGAGAGGGAGGAAAGATGGAGAGAGAGGGAGGAAAGATGGAGAGAGAGGGAGGAAAGATGGAGAGAGAGGGAGGAAAGATGGAAAGATGGAGAGAGGGGGAGGAAAGATGGAGAGAGAGGGAGGAAGATGGAGAGAGAGGGAGGAAAGATGGAAAGATGGAGAGAGGGGGAGGAAAGATGGACAGAGGGGGAGGAAAGATGGAGAGAGAGGGAGGAAAGATGGAGAGAGAGGGAGGAAAGATGGAAAGATGGAGAGAGGGGGAGGAAAGATGGAGAGAGAGGGAGGAAAGATGGAGAGAGAGGGAGGAAAGATGGAAAGATGGAGAGAGGGGGAGGAAAGATGGAGAGAGGGGGAGGAAAGATGGAGAGAGAGGGAGGAAAGATGGAGAGAGAGGGAGGAAAGATGGAAAGATGGAGAGAGGGGGAGGAAAGATGGAGAGAGAGGGAGGAAAGATGGAGAGAGAGGGAGGAAAGATGGAAAGATGGAGAGAGGGGGAGGAAAGATGGACAGAGGGGGAGGAAAGATGGAGAGAGAGGGAGGAAAGATGGAGAGAGAGGAGAGGAGAAAGATGGAAAGATGGAGAGAGAGAGGGGGAGGAAAGATGGAGAGAGAGGGAGGAAAGATGGAGAGAGAGGGAGGAAAGATGGAGAGAGGGGGAGGAAAGATGGAGAGAGAGGGAGGAAAGATGGAGAGAGAGGTAGGAAAGATGGAGAGGTAGGAAAGATGGAGAGAGGGAGGAAAGATGGAAAGATGGAGAGAGAGGGAGGAAAGATGGGGAGGAAATATGGAGAGAGGGGGAGGAAAGATGGAGAGAGGGAGGAGAGATGGAGAGAGAGGGAGGAAAGAGGAAAGATGGAGAGAGAGGGGGGAAAGATGGAGAGAGAGGGAGGAAAGATGGAGAGAGAGGGAGGAAAGATGGAGAGAGAGGGAGGAAAGATGGAGAGAGAGGGAGGAAAGATGGAAAGATGGAGAGAGGGGGAGGAAAGATGGAGAGAGAGGGAGGAAAGATGGAGAGAGAGGGGAGGAAGATGGAAAGATGGAGAGAGGGGGAGGAAAGATGGACAGAGGGGGAGAAAGATGGAGAGAGAGGGAGGAAAGATGGAGAGAGAGGGAGGAAAGATGGAAAGATGGAGAGAGGGGGAGGAAAGATGGAGAGAGAGGGAGGAAAGATGGAGAGAGAGGGAGGAAAGATGGAAAGATGGAGAGAGGGGGAGGAAAGATGGAGAGAGGGGGAGGAAAGATGGAGAGAGAGGGAGGAAAGATGGAGAGAGAGGGAGGAAAGATGGAAAGATGGAGAGAGGGGGAGGAAAGATGGAGAGAGAGGGAGGAAAGATGGAGAGAGAGGGAGGAAAGATGGAAAGATGGAGAGAGGGGGAGGAAAGATGGACAGAGGGGGAGGAAGATGGAGAGAGAGGGAGGAAAGATGGAGAGAGGGAGGAAAGATGGAAAGATGGAGAGAGGGGGAGGAAAGATGGAGAGAGAGGGAGGAAAGATGGAGAGAGAGGGAGGAAAGATGGAGAGAGGGGGAGGAAAGATGGAGAGAGGGGGAGGAAAGATGGAGAGAGAGGGAGGAAAGATGGAGAGAGAGGGAGGAAAGACAGTCAGAAATGTTGAGTGGTCCGCTTCTATCACCGTTTCGGTTGTCCAACCTGAAGCTCAACATAACCCCTGTCCTCTGTACTCTTTCTTTATTTCTCAATACCTCTGTATGATATAGTGATAGTCTAAGATGAGTCTCATTGACAAACTGTTGTTTGACTAAGCGTTGTTGTGTGTGTTATAGAGCAGCTGAACCCCCAAACATTTTTGGGTTGAAAACGGCATCGATATTAGTCAGAAACATTGATTCTAGTGTTAAAATTGACTACAAAGTGTAAATAGCATATTTTGGCCATAAAGTCAGTATCTTCCAAAACAGGTATTAGGGAAGCTGTTACGTTCCTAGATCCAATGGATGTTTGAGGGTTGGGTTTTGATTTAGATCATGTCCACTTGCCCACTAACAGAGGACTGTATAACGCCTAGGGAGAATTGTGCATGGAGAAATGCACAGAGAAACAGCTGCGCTGATTGCGCTCTATCCAATCATATGGCTGAACCTACAGACAGAGACAGACCTGCCCACATTATACATGCACCTCGGACTTGTTTACATAAGAAAACACGTTGCCTATGTTATGTTAAAAGAACACTTGGCCCCTAAGTCATTGTTCAAACCTATACTTACAACTTGTGCTAAGTTAGGATATTATACTGAATTGAATCAGCCGGACTCAGAGGTAAACTTCAACATGTCTTTACTCGATGACAGTCGGTGTAACTAGAACCCAGCATTATTTACTGAAGTGGTGACATCCTATCAGTACGTTACATCAATACACAACCTCCACCCTTTACTTGGACTTCAACTTCAACCTAACATACACAACAACACGTGTTTCTTTACCTGCATAGCAACCAGTTGAGGCTGGTGGGAGGAGCTATAGGAAGACAGGCTCTGTGTACTGACTGAAATATAATAATTGGAATGGAGTCAAACGTGGTTTCATTATGTTTGATGTGTTTGATATCGTTTCATTTATTCCATTCCAGCAATTACAATGAGCCCTTTCTCCTATAGATCCTTCCACCAGCCTCCACTGATGGCAACCATTGTGTTACCAATAAACAAATGAAATCTGTTCCCAGTATCTTACTAGTTTGGTTTTCCTAATCACCTTTTCTTTATCAGCTTACTTTCTTACTATAACAAAACATTATTTTTCACAGCATAACTCAAACATTAAGAGTCTTTTCATTAGTGCTTTGTACTTTTAAAATGTATTTAACCTTCATCCTTATTTAATGACAAAGTCTGTTCTCTTCTGTGTCCGTTTGATTTGTCTGTGAGGCCTGCCTGGTTTGGGTGTCAGTGGTCTTTGTGGTGACCTCTCACTCTGGTTTGAAAGTAGGGTTCTGTTCCACAGTCTCTTTCAGATGAGTGGTGTCCATTGGTTGTGGAGCTGGCTCCTCAGTTGTGTACCTTTTCACAAATGTTGTATTTCTGTAATACTGGTTAGACTGAACAACCAGATTGTTTCCCTCTTTGCTGATCAGTGTGTGGTACCCTTTTATTTATTTATTTATATTAGGTTCCCCATTAGGAAACCCTCGGCTAGTCTTACTGGGATCCGACATATAACAAAAAATGCATTACACACAAAAGACTTGCATACATTTAAAATCATTAACATGTAATGTGTGTGTACATCTATCAGTTACACATACATGACAGGACATACACACAAGTAGGTCACATGGGGGAGAGGCGTTGTGCTGTGAGGTGTTGCTCTATTTGTTTTGTGAAACCAGGTTTGCTGTTCTCTTGCACTATATAAAATGGAAGAGAGTTCCATGCACTCATGGCTCTGTATAATACTGTACGTTTCCTTGAATTTGTTCTGGACCTGGGAACTGTGAAAAGACCCCTGGTGGCATGTCTGCTGGGGTAAGTGTGGGTGTCAGTGCTGTGTGTAAGTTGACTATGCAAACAAATTGGAATTTCCAACACATTCATGTTTCTTATAAAAACAATATGTTTTTATTTGTTATTTCCTCAACTCTTAGCCTTGACATGCATAGTATTAATATTAGCCCTCTGATTACAATGAAGAGCAAGACGTGTCGCTCTGTTCTGGGCCAGCTGCAGCTTAACTAGGTCTTTCTTTGCAGCACATGACCATATGACTGGACAATAATCAAGATAAGATAAAACTAGAACCCGCAGGACTTGCTTTGAGGAGTGTGGTGTCAAAAAAACAGAGCATCTATTTACTACGGACAGACCTCTCCCCATCTTTTCATCCATTGAATCTATATGTTTTGACCATGTCAGTTTACAATCTACACCAAGTAGTTTAGTCTCCTCAACTTGTTCAACAGCCACACCATTCATTACCAGATTCAGCTGAGGTCTAGAACTTTTGTACCAAATACAATGCTCTTAGTTTTAGAGATGTTCAGGACAGTTTATTACTGGCCACCCATTCCAAAACAGACTGCAACTCTTTGTTAAGGGTAGAGAGCTGCCCTGTGGTACACCACACATGACATGTTTGACATTAGAGAAGCTTCCATTAAAGAAAACCCTCTCAGTTCTATTAGATAGATACCTCTGAATCCACGATATTGCAGAGGTTGAAATGCCATAACACATGCATTTCCTCAACAACAGGTTATGGTCAATAATATCAAATGCTGCACTGAAATTTAACAGTACAGCTCCCACAATCTTCTTGATATCAATTTCTTTCAACCATTCATCAGTTATTTGTTTCAGTGCAGTACATGCACTAGAGAGTGCCCTTCTCTAGAAGCATGCTAAAAGTATTTTGTTAATTTATTTACAGAGAAGTAGCATTGTATTTGGTCAAACACAATTCTTTCCAACAGTTTGCTAGGAGCTGGCAGCAAGCTTATAGGTCTGCTGTTAGAACCAGCAAAGGCTGCTCTACCACTCTCGTGTAGATGCATGACTTTGGCTTCCCTCCAGGCCTGAGGACAAAGGCTTTCCTCTAGGCTCAGATAAAGAAATGACAGATAGGAGTGGCTATCGTCAACTACCATCCTCAGTAGCTTTCCATCTAAGTTGTCAATGTCAGGTTTGTCATTATTGATCGATAACAATACAATACTTTTTCCACCTCTCCCACACTAACCTGATAAAAATTCAAACATGCAATTCTTTTTTTTGGGTGATTTTTGTATTTTTTTACATGAGTAGATGGCACACTATTTGTTGTTGGCATTTCCTGCCTAAGTTTCCCCACTTTGACAATTAAGAAAACATGAAAAATAATTGGCAACATCAAATGTATCAACCATACATTAAGGTCATCCCTCCTCTTAAAAGGTATATGATTCTGAATATACAGTGCTACACACCCACCATTGCTATTCCTGTCCCTTCTCAGTATACTCTATCCATTAATATTAATGTTAATCATTTACAGATGCATCTAAATGCGTTTCGGTCAAAGCAAAAATATGAATATTATTTATGTTGACCAAGTTAAAAACCTCATGTATCTTGTTAGGTAGGCTACATACATTAACCTGAGCTATATGCAGCCCTTTCCTGGTCAAGTGGAGATCAATAGAGCATGTATTCATTATAGTGGCGATCAATAGAGCATGTATTCATTATAGTGGCGATCAATAAAACATGTATTCATTATAGTGGCGATCAATAGAGCATGTATTCATTATAGTGGAGATCAATAGAGCATGTATTCATTATAGTGGCGATCAATAGAGCATGTATTCATTATAGTGGAGATCAATAGAGCATGTATTCATTATAGTGGCGATCAATAGAGCATGTATTCATTATAGTGGTGATCAATAGAGCATGTATTCATTATAGTGGCGATCAATAGAGCATGTATTCATTATAGTGGCGATCAATAGAGCATGTATTCATTATAGTGGCGATCAATAGAGCATGTATTCATTATAGTGGTGATCAATAGAGCATGTATTCATTATAGTGGTGATCAATAGAGCATGTATTCATTATAGTGGCGATCAATAGAGCATGTATTCATTATAGTGGTGATCAATAGAGCATGTATTCATTATAGTGGCGATCAATAGAGCATGTATTCATTATAGTGGAGATCAATAGAGCATGTATTCATTATAGTGGCGATCAATAGAGCATGTATTCATTATAGTGGAGATCAATAGAGCATGTATTCATTATAGTGTAGATCAATAGAGCATGTATTCATTATAGTGGAGATCAATAGAGCTTATATTCATTATAATTGAAGTTGTCATGATACACTACAACACAAACTCAGATTTGAACATTGAATTAAAACAGCCAGGGAATTACTCTAGAGTCCCGATACAATTGCCCGTTGATATAAAGTTTATCCATCACCATGGAGACTCGTTGATTCAGGCAACACTTTTCCTTCATGATGGGATATAGTTTTTCTCTCCTTTCATTGATCTCGATGGGGAAATTATCATTCATTCCAAAATCAGTGTTTCTGAGTTCTCTGCCCATGTTCTTCGTCATTTCCTTTTGCTTAAATTTGTCAAAACATGCATTAATAGCCTGTGGCCTATTTCCAGAGGCCTTACCTATTCTATGGACTCTGAAGAAAGTGACATTACGCACAACATCAGTGGGCAGTTTTAGTTGGGTTGACATAAAGTCTCGGACTGTGTCATTCTCCGGTATCCCTGAAAATATTAGATTGTCCCACATTGATCGACACTGTACATCAAGCAAGGTTTCTTTAAGTTGTTTGTTCTCCCTTTGCACCACCTCCACCTTGCTATGAATAGAGTCTACAGTACCTTTCAGCGCCATGTTCTCTTTCCTTACATCATCAATCTGACGTTGGCTGAATTCTAGACTGGCACATAATGCATTGATGTCCTCTTGTAATATATCCAAGATATCAAGTTTGGCAAGCCTTTCATTGATGGATTTTAACAAGTCAACATCCATTTCAGTAAATCTCTCCCCACTCGCCACACGCGCCCTCTTACTAGGGGATGGTTTGGTTCCATTGTTGATACCTATTAGCCAACCTGGTTTTGGTATGTTTTGTTGATTGGGTGGGTTGGTTGTCCTTAATGCTTGAGTCCTCCGAAACCAGCGACATGTTCCTTTGAGTTCGTAGGTATCTCTTGTCAATGAATCGTTCAAACTCTGGTTTGGTGACGAATAAACCATCTGATTCCATGAAAGATGAAGTTGAATTTGTCTTTCTGCACATCATTTTATCAAAGGTTCTTATATCATTAATCTTGGCCTCATAATACAGTTCCTTCTATTTTTTTTGAGTTCAGTCACATAATTTCTCAATTTGCAGTAAGTTAGCCAGTCAGATGTGCAGCCAGACTTATTAGCCACTCCTTTTGCCCCATCTCTTTCAACGATACAGTTTTTCAATTCCTCATAAATCCATGGAGTGTTAACAGTTCTAACAGTCAGTTTCTTAACAGGTGCATGTTTATCAATAATTGGAAGATGCAATTTAATAAATTCATCAATGTGCTGCGTCTGAATGCTCCTTATTAATCACACCAGACCAACAAATATTTTTAACACCATCCACATGAGTCAAAGCTAAATCTTTTGTATGATCTCTTATACACTATTTTAGGCCCAGCTTTTGGAACTTTAGCTTTCCTGGATATAGCCACAATATTGTGATCATTGCATCCAATGGGTATGGATACAGCTATTAGTAAAAATGTCATCAATACATGTGGATGATCTTGTTCCTGTACAACATGATCTCATCATCCTTCGCATCTGTACTCACATGCATGGTGGACATTTGCACTTCAGTTCTTTCACATTGTGGCTCGAGTAACCGTGCTAATGTTAGCCTAGGGCCCTCCTCCAATAGTTTTCGCTGCAAATATTCTGTATAACACTTGCTCAGTATGGCACCTCTAATCTGATTGTTCTTATCTCCAGCAAAGTCACAGTCCTTAGCTGCTTGTCTAAGATGAGTAACAAATTGCTGAACTGTCTCACCAGTTTTCTGTGTCAGTCTCGCGAATGCCGTGTCAGTTGTAAATGTGTCGAAAATGTGTCTTCTACATTTAATCCAACCCCTCTGAATCAGAGAGGTGAAGGGGACTGCCTTAATCAACGTCCACATCAGTGGTGCCCAGAGAGCAGTTATTGTTGGGGGTTAACTACCTTGCTCAAGAGCAGAACGTCAGTGTAACAGGTTCACTGTAGCAGTCAAACTGTGGCATGGTGCTTTCCATCGTGTCGACCATTTAACTCACTTTTCAGATTTAATTATCATTTTCAAACATTATCCTCTTCGCCATTGTTCAATCCTATACTAACAACTTGTGCTAAGTTAGGATATTAAACTGGATTGAATCAACTGGACTCAGAGGTAAACTTCAACATGTCTTTACTCCATGATCGTCTTGTAACAAGAACCCAGCATTATTTTCTGACGTGGTGATGTCATATCAGTGTGTCACATCGATGCACGATTAAGCCCTTTATCAAGTGGCAACTTGCTGATCTGCTTGATAGTGATCACTCCAGTCTGCCACTGTTGTGGGCAAATGAGAATTGAGACAATATGCACTTGCATCCCAACTGCCACTTGTCAACCCATTCATGAGCATCTTGTGTCCCGCCACGACCTGTTTTGTAACATGATTCGCTAAAAAACTCTGCCAGACGGACGCACACTACGGTAATAGTTGAACAACAAAATGACACTGAAGCACTTTGTCACTCGCCAGTGACTTGATAAGCTGATTCATCTAACATGGCCTGCCTGCTCAATGTGCCTGCTACAGGTAACTGCCAAAATAAAGGAAACACTTGTGTAAATGAGGGATCTGGCAACTCTGTTATGGTGTGGGGTGAATTTTCCTGGTTTAGAGCCACTCAACCCCTTAGAAGGCAAGGTAAATGCCAATAAATACACAGCCATTCTGAGTGATCACTTTCAACATATGGTGAAGCATTTATATCCTGATCGGAGTGGTCTCTTCCCAGCCTGTTCTCATAGACTAGACGTAACCTTGGCAAAAACGTCTAAATTAATGACAGATTTCTTGATTTATCTTATATTAATTATATTTTGAGGGCGAAATGTTGCTACCGTTACTCAATAGAGACAAACAACAGTAACTGCCAGGGTACATTATAGCGAACATAACACACCCACATTGAACCACATGATGCAAATCTATATTTTTTTCTTAATGAGCATCAGAAAAACACATGCGGAATCGGTGAGTTCAGCCCCCCTTTAAAAAATTACTGATCAAGTGAAACCACTTTTAAGAAGAAAAAATGATCTTGAAGGTTGACACATTTTGCGGCCATCGCAGAATCAATATCACAACTACCAAGAAGGAGAGTGAGGGAGGAACACAACACAGCTCACAGCCTTGACTCACAGCGTTAACTCACAGCGTTAACTCACCATCATCCAGAATGACAAGGAGGGGAGCTAGCAGGTCACACATGCCCTGCACATAGCCAATCTCCAGGTGCTGCCAGATATAGCTGCGAAGAGAAGTCAGCATCATGTACTGTGTAGTGTGACTCATTCATTCTTCCAATTTTCCATGTATTAATTGTGCTCCACACATAACATAATGAGTGCTAGATTATTTACAAACCTTTCTACAAAAGTGGAGTAGAGAATCATGAATGGCATTGTTTTTATTTTACCTGCACATGATGTTGCGCAGTTTCTCCAGGTTGGCAGGCGTAAAGTACCAGTAGTTTCTGTCACACCTCTGGACATCCTTCTCAATGCGATGCAGGTTGATCGTGTACATGTCCAAAAGCTCTTGCTACAACAAAGGTGCAAAATCACCACACAAATTTTAAAGAATAACCAAACACCGAAATAGATCTCGATTATTCCAAACTTTTATTCTAAAAAATGAAAAGCCAAGTGCCTACAGAGTAGGTGGTTCCGATGGATGGCACTGGAGAGATTTTCAGCTCTCCTCCCACGGTCAGGAAATCAAATTTAGGGAAGAGGCTCTCCATCTCAGGCTCCTCAGACATGATGGACTCTGTGCCCTCAGGGCTGGGCTTGCACTTCTCCTTCTCCTCCAAACGGAGCTCCAGATGGTGAACTGAGCCCTCAGAGAGAGCAGACCCGACCCCGGAGCTTTCACACAGGCCCTTCCTGTCCCACGGTAGGGCCATGGATAATTTAGCTGAGGAAATCTCCTCCATATCAATGGCCGAAGGAGACTCATCTAATTCTGTGGTGGCCAGAGCCTCTTCGAGCCTGGTGGTGCTATCCATTGCTCTTGCCACGCTGGTCTCTCGGCTTTTATTCTTCTCTGACTCTGGCAGCTTGGCCTCAGATAGTACGGTCTCCTCCTCCTCTATTTCTCCCACTTCCTCTGATTTTTTTATCTCCTCCACTTTTGCCTCTGCAACCTCTTCTGGTGACACTGTCTTATACACCTTTGTTTTGACTACCTCTTCAGATTTCAAAGTCTGATTGGCTTCTACTCCCTTCTCAGTTTCTGTCTTTTCTACATTTGTTGCGTTGGCTTCCTTTACCTCTGTTGTTTCAGCACTCTTTGTTTCTCCAGCCCCTGTGTCTGAAGTTCTTTCATCATCCAGTTCTGATGCTGTGTCTTCCGTTGCTTCTGCAGTCACCGTTGATATCGATGTATTCTCCCCTTTTGGCTCTCTATTGTATGTTTGGGATGTCTTATTCTCTTCTGGGTCTACAGACTCTGGTTCTGGTCCTTTGTTCTCCTTTGTTTCTCCTGACTCCCCAGGGTCCAGTGACTGCATCTCCTCTGTGTGTACTTGCATTGTTGGCTCTCCATCCAACATTTTCATCACTTCTGCATCAGGCTCTTTAGCCTCCCTTGTTTTGGACTCATCTGTTTTGGACTCCACTGTTCCTTTTACAGCATCCACTTCTGCTTTTGGTAACTTGCTGTCTTCCTTTTCAGAGGTCCTTACCTCATCTTTCTCATTAGATAGAGTCATGGAAGTCTTCTCTTTTTCTATTTTCAGGCTCTCGAGCTCAGCTGGGTCTGCTGCCTTGTCCTCCGCTGTCTCTGGATTTTTACCAATTTTTACCTCTGGATCTTCTGTCCTGGTGTCCTCGGTATCTTGGGCCACTTCAGTCACACTCTCTTCCTTCTCTTTTTCCTCCTTATCTGGCCGGTCCTTGGCCTGGAGGTCTTTCTCATCCTGCAGGGCCAGGGGTTGGACATTTGGGTCATCTGCTTCCAACTCTTCCTGATGGACTTTGACTGGGATCTGTTGGGCTGGGGTCAGCTGTGGAGGAGTACTGATGGTGGTTTTGGGGTTGGTGTCAGGCACAGTGCTGTCCTCTGTGCTCAGAGAGTGGTCTGACATGCCCGAGGTGACAGAGAAGTTGCGAGAGGAGGGATGCCCCGAGTCTGGGGAGCTGGCCACGTTGGGCAGGCCTCCTCCATTGGGGATCTTGGGAACCGGCTTGGCCTCCTCACTCTTGGGCTCTGTCTCGATCTGTTCCACGTCCTCCACAGACTCAAACACCTGAAAGAACAAGTCAAAGGGAAGCAGGCTAGTGTAAGGGAAGGGAAGGGAGGATGTGAAGAACTAGCAGGAGAGAGAGCGATATTGGTTCAAAAATAGCTAAAGACTGTAAAAGACTAAGGTAATTCCATAGTTTTGGAACAATAGGAATCGCACAGTTGTAATATGAAAGGTGTTTTTGGTATGAATATTACAAAAACTGTCATGGAACTATTTTTAGCTTTCGGAGGTGCTATTCGATTTTGAACTTGAAGCCAAAATACAACATATTTCCACTAGAATAGTGATTGGTGGACCAAAATAAAGTTGTACACCACAGGTAAGCTCAGGACATTGTTCTATAGTTCTCTTTTCAGTCATGTGAGACTAAGTAGCCTTTGTGTATACAAGTGAGTGTATATTCAGCTCTGTGTGTGTTATTATTCTTATTGTTCATCAATTATAAATAATTCATTTCTGTTAATTATGTGTAGAGGGGCATAGAATTACATATGGAATGCATTTAACATTTTATATATTTAAGAGGATCTCTGTCTATATGGGTACCTGGGTACTGCTGTCAGAGTCACTCTGCAAGCGAGCCAGGCTCTGTCTGTCTGTGCTGCAGCTCTGGGAGGACTGGCATGAGTAGTACCAGAGAACAAGTAGGGGAAAAAACAGGTCAATAAAACCCTGGAACAACATTATCCATACAAAACACTCATTTGGACAAGTAATTATGTAGGCCTGTATGTAATGATATATAACTGTCGTAAGGGCAGTGTATTATTGGTGCTTCAAATGAACATTACACAATATGCTTTGTAGTTTCATATTATTGAGGCGTTGGAGAGCTAACATGTTGGTCTCCCGGGTAGTCTTGTGGCACACAGGATATGTACAGACCCTGTGTTGTTGTTTTTGTCGCACTGATTTGCTTTATCTTGGCCAGGTCGCAGTTGTAAATGAGAAATTGTTCTCAACTGGCCTACCTGGTTAAATAAAGGTTAAATAAAATGTCAAATGTAAAAAAAATGTGTGCACATGGGCAGGCGGGCGTGTGTGTCACCTCATTGCTGACACTGGAGTCACGGTGCATCATCCTCTGCACAGTGCTTGGATTATCCACACTGGCTGAGATGGACGAGCATTTAGCCAGTGCCGCAGCGTGCTGCTCCTTCTCCCGCTGCCGCACGATGGCCTCGCAGCCCAGCCACTCGCTCATGGTCTGCTCGTAGCACGCCCGCACCTGCTCATCCACCTGCACAGTGTCACAGGGCAAGTGTCAGGGGTCGGAGATCAAGGGGTTTGGTGGTGACCTCCGATGGCAAGGGGGACACCAACCTCTTTCCTGTCATCCTCAGACATGCCAAACTGGTAGTGGCCCAGGAGGAAGGGCCACACCTCCTTACGCAGTGAAGGGTCAACACCACCAAAGTAGACCAGGCGCAACAGCTCCTGCTCCTTATAGGCCTGGAGAGCAGGGAGAGAGAGCAAGGAAGGATAACATGGAGAGAGAACAGGGAGGGAGAGCAGGGAGGGAGAGTAGGGAAGGAGAACAGGGATGGAGAACAGGGAGGGAGAGTAGGGAGAGAGAACAGGGAGGGAGAGTAGGGAGAGAGAACAGGGAGGGAGAGCAGGGAGGGAGAGTAGGGAAGGAGAACAGGGATGGAGAACAGGGAGGGAGAGTAGGGAAGGAGAACATGGTGGGAGAACAGGGAGGGAGAACATGGTGGGAGAACAGGGAGGGAGAGTAGGGAGGGAGAGCAGGGAGGGAGAGCAGGGAGGGAGAACAGGGAATGAGAGCAGAGGAGGAGATGGGAGGAGGTAGGGACAGCAGGGAAGTAGAGCAGGAAGGGAGAGCCGGGAGGGAGAACAAGGAGGGAGATAACAGAATGAGAGAGGGGAGGGAGAGGCCTCAGTCATTGAGCCACAACACACACAGATATAGAAAGCCCTACGTACAGACCCAGTTCAAATACCAGTAGCAGTTGTTTTCTTTCAGTTACTAGTTTTGAGCGTTTGATTGAGTCTGGCGTACGAAAGATCTGAACAGTGCACACACGATGTACCCACACATGAATACACTAATGTTACCATAGACACTGGCACATAAAAACATTCACATGAACATATGCCTTGTTAAAAGTTAATTAAGCAAAGAGAAACGACAGTCCATCGTTACTTTAAGACATGAAAGTCAGTCAATGCGGAAAATTTCAAGAACTTTGAAAGTTTCTTCAAGTACAGTCGCAAAAACCATCAAGCGCTATGACGAAACTGGCTCTCATGAGGACCGCCACAGGAAAGGAAGATGCAAAGTTACCTCTGCTGCAGAGGATAAGTTCATTAGAATTAACTGCAACTCAGCTTGCAGTCCAAATAAATGCTTCACAGAGTTCAAGTATCAGACATCTCAACATCAACTGTTCAGAGGAGACTGCGTGAAGCAGGCCTTCATGGGGGTTTGGGCTGTCTGGTACTGCACTGTGTGTGTGTGTGATGACTAAAGTGACAACCTTAGCGACACTGCTAATGATGTGACGGTGATGCTGCTTACGGTGCAGTCCTGAAGGAACCTCTGCCACACCTCGGCAGTGAGGCCCCCTAAGGCATCGCCGGGCGCGTCGGGCGCCACAATTGTGTGGTTGACCAGGGCCGAGAGGTGTGTACGTACGGTAGACAGGTGACGACAATAAGCCAGCCCTGGAATACAAAAACACAACCGCTATCAAATGAGCCTCCTTCTGACATTCTGAGATTTTATGTGATTCATTATCTAAATAAGGCGATCTGACATTTCTGACATTTAATTAATAGTTGGATGCTAGACTAATTGATAAGCTGCTTTAAATTCAAATCTGTTGCAAAACGTTGCAAATCATCTAGGGGGAAAGAAGATACAAGATTTGTGTTCACAATCACATACAGCCATAGAAAGCCCGGGAGATGATCTGATACTTCATTTGGTCACACAGCTGCTTCAAAGGGGCTCTGCAGAGGGAAACAGCACATAAGTCAAAGTGTTCTCCATACGGGCTCCACCTCGTCTTAAACATGTCCAAGACTTTCATTTTGATCCCAAACATTCTCTATTCTCCATTCACAAGAACATCTTAAAGTAACTGTCCAGCGTTACCAATTATTTAGGAAATATTCCCTCAAATGAATTACAATATGAATTAAATAGATGTCCTTCTCCATTCACTGTTCATAAGGACATCAAAACCGTAATTGGGTAATAAAACAGTACATTTCAAACGATGAGATAAATGCATGCACTATAGTATCAACATGTAATAAACCTGGGTTCAAATATTATTTGAAATCATATAAAATACTGTATATGTGCTTGATTAAGGGTGCCTAGTGCAATGGAACCAATAGAAACGTCCAAAAAGTGCATACCCTGCCCACCTGGCACTCCAGGCAGGTTAAAGAAAAATAACAAAGTATTTGAAAGATTTCAAGCAGTATTTGAACCGGAGTCTGTGGATCTTGTATCCTTCTCAGGTCAGTGAGATCGGTAAAGTCCAGGGATGATATCTGGGTAACCAGCAGTGTGTGTCTCTGTCTCTGACCTTTCATGGTTGCACCCATTGGGAGGCCCTCCGTCTGAGAAGCTGCACTGGGTACAGGACGAGCAGGAGGATTTCCTGGTTGTGGGCTGCCAGATGTTTGCCTCCTGGTCCATCAGCTCTGGGGCCACTGCACCACAGAACACACACACCAGTCAAAAGTTTGGACACACCTACTCATTCATGGGTTTTTCTTTATTTTTACTATTTTCTACATTGTAGAATAATAGTGAAGACAACACAACTATTAAATAACACATATGGAATCATGTAGTAACCAAAAAAAGTGTTAAACAAATTTGCCTTGATGGCAGCTTTGCACACACTTGGCATTCTCTCAACCAGCTTCATGAGGTAGTCACCTGGAATTAATTTCAAATAACAGGTGTGCCTGGTTAAAAGTTCATTTGTGGAATTTCTTTCCATCTCAAGCTCTATGATGAAACTGGCTCTCATGAGGATCGCCACAGGAAAGGAAGACCCAGAGTTACCTCTGCTACAGAGGATAAGTTCATTAGAGTTAACTGCACCTCAGCTTGCAGCCCAAATAAATGCTTCACAGAGTTTAAGTAACAGACACATCTCAACATCAACTGTTCAGAGGAGACTGCGTGAATCAGGCCTTCATGATCGAATTGCTGCAAAGAAACCACTACTAAAGGACACCAACGAGTCCAAATGAGAGATTTTTGGTTCCAACTGCCGTGTCTTTGTCAGACGCAGAGTAGGTGAACGGATGATCTCCACCTGTGGTCCCCGCCGTGAAGCATGGAGGAGGAGGTGTGATGGTGTGGGGGTGCTTTTCTGGTGACACTGTCAGTGATTAATTTACAATTCAAGGCATACATTTGTTTTTCAACAGGACAATGGCCCAACACACCTCTAGGCTGTTGGAAATGCATTCCAGGTGAAGCTGGTTGAGAAAATGCCAAGAGTATGCAAATCTGTCATCAAGGAAAAGGGTGGTTACTTCTAAGAATCTCAAATATGAAATATATTTTGATTTGTTTCAAACTACAGACACCCTGGTTGGAATCCAGGCTGTATCACAACCGGACGTGATTGGGAGTCCCACAGGGCGGTGCACAATTGTCTCAGCGTCGTCAGTCTTTGGCCGGTGTAGGCCGTCATTGTAAATAATAATTTGTCTTCACTGACTTGCCTGGTTAAATAAAGGTTACATTTTAAATTTATTTTTTAAATCAATTAAAGATCATTGCTATTCTAACTTCCGCGATGCATATTAGGCCCTCCCCCGCCCTTCTTTCGGAAAAGCTGACCACGACTCCATTTTGTTGCTTCCAGCCTACAGACAGAAACTAAAACAGGAAGCTCCCGTGCTCAGGTCTGTTCAAAGCTGGTCTGACCAATCTGATTCCACGCTTCAAGACTGCTTTGATCACGTGGATTGGGATATGTTTCACATTGCATCCAACAACAACATTGACAAATATGTTGATTCGGTGAGCGAGTTCATTAGAAAGTGCATTGGCGATGTCGTACCCACAGCAACTATTAAAACATTCCCAAACCAGAAACCATGGATTGATGGGAGCATTCACACGACACTGAAAGTGCGAACCACTGCTTTGAACCAGGGCAAGGTGACCGGAAACATGACCGAATACAAACAGTGTAGCTATTCCCTCCGCAAGGCAATCAAACAAGCCATGCGTCAGTATAGAGACAAAGTAGAGTTGCAATTCAACGGCTCAGACATAAGAGGTATGTGGCAGGGTCTACAGTCAATCACAGATTACAAAAAGAAAACCAGCCCCGTCGCGGACCAGGATGTCTTGCTCCCAGAGAGACTAAATAACTTCTTTGCTCGCTTTGAGGACAATACAGTGCCACTGACACGGCCCACTACCAAAACCTGCGGACTCTCCTTCACTGCAGCCGACGTGAGTAAAACATTTAAACGGGTATACCCTCGCAAGGCTGCAGGCCCAGATGGCATCCCCAGCCACGTCCTCAGAGCATGGGCAGACCAGCTGGCTGGTGTGTTTACGGACATATTCAATCAATCCTTATCCCAGTCTGCTGTCCCCACATGCTTCAAGAGGGCCACCATTATTCCTGTTCCCAAGAAAGCTAAGGTAACTGAGCTAAACGACTACTGCCCCGTAGCACTCACTTCCGTCATCATGAAGTGCTTTGAGAGACTAGTCAAGGACCATATCACCTCCACTCTACCTGACACCCTAGACCCACTCCAATTTGCTTACCGCCCCAATAGGTCCACAGACAACGCAATCGCAACCACACTGCACACTGCCCTAACCAATCTGGACAAGAGGAATACCTATGTGAGAATGCTGTTCATCGACTACAGCTCAGCATTTAACACCATAGTACCCGCCAAACTCGTCATCAAGCTCGAGACCCTGGGTCTCGACCCCGCCCTGTGCAACTGGGTACTGGACTTCCTGACGGGCCGCCCCCAGGTGGTGAGAGTAGGTAACAACTTCTCCACCCGACTGATCCTCAACACTGGGGCTCCACAAGGGTGCGTTCTGAGCCCTCTCCTGTACTCCCTGTTCACCCACGACTGTGTGACCATGCACACCTCCAACTCAATCATCAAGTTTGCAGACGACATGACAGTGGAAGGCTTGATTACCAACAACAACGAGACGGCCTACAGGGAGGAGGTGAGGGCCCTCGAAGTGTGGTGTCAGGAAAATAACCTCACACTCAACGTCAACAAAACAAAGGAGATGATCGTGGACTTCAGGAAACAGCAGAGGGGGCACCCCCCTATCCACATCGACGGGACAGTAGTGGAGAGGGTAGTAAGTTTCAAGTATCGAGAGCATCCTGTCGGGCTGTATCACCGCCTGGTACGGCAACTGCTCCGCCCACAACCGTAAGGCTCTCCAGAGGGTAGTGACGCATCACCGGGGGTAAACTACCTGCCCTCCAGGACACCTACACCACCCTACATTACTCATCTCATATGTATATACTGTATTCGATGCCATCTACTGCATCTTGCCTATGCCGTTCTGTACCATCACTCATTCATATATCTTTATGTACATATTCTTTATCCCTTTACACTTATGTGTATAAGGTAGTAGTTGTGGAATTGTTAGGTTAGATTACTCGTTGGTTACTACTGCATTGTCGGAACTAGAAGCACAAGCATTTCGCTACACTCGCATTAACATCTGTTAACCATGTGTATGTGACAATTTATTTGATTTGATTTACATCGGTATATGTATTTGACCCTGATCTGAAACTCTGTGCTATACTGTAACTGCACAGGTTCAAACTCCCAGCCAGAATCACAGTGTCCCGTCATGATTTGGACACCTCTGGAGATGATTCTCAAGAAACGATCACAGCTGAATTAGACAAATTGGGCAAGATCTGTCACTTGATTTGAGGAAGTGTTAATAGCTGCCATAGAGGTGGCATTAGAGAGCAAATCAAGCACATCAACAATGACATTTGGGGAATCAAGGCATTTCAATCTGCTGAGGGTGAACAACGGTCTTTTGGCATGGTAATGATGACACATTCTTATTGGTCTTTATGTTTCTATATTCTCTTTATGGGCACATACTAACTCAAGTTCTCAGGCATATCTTCCATTGATGTCAAGGCATGATTAATACAAAATGTTAATGTTGTGTGTGCATCTGAAGTTAGAATTTGTCCCTAAGCATGACAATTTGCTTGCTCAACATTAGCTTTTTCTACTACTGTAAACCACTGTGTACCTCGACATAACGCTGTGTTTTTTCTATTGGAAGGCCCGTGGCCAGTCAATCATCCACCTATTGTCCAAGAGGGACTGAGGTTAAGGGAAGAGGACAGAGAGCGCTTGATTAGGGGACTCATTTGTAAGATTTGCAGGAAGGAGACAGAGGGCGAGGCAGTGATTGAAGCAAAGCAAGTGGACGGACAGACTGAAGGAGGAGCTGAGGTGTGGTAACGTTACAGCTGTTCCCTGTGGTGGGCGATGGGGGGTCTCCGGGACAACTGCAGGAGCGCTTAGGGACCACCAGGTTCCCTTTGGTTGGGGGCTGTCCTCTCAGGTGGAGGGAGAAGGAGCGGGACAGGAGAGGAACCCCCGGGGGAAGACGGGGAGGGTGGGTTATAGTCACTGGAATGGACAATGAGGACAGTTGGATTTTTTTAAAGCAAAAAACATCACCTGAAGTGACCACCTGAAGTGATCACACGAATGGAGGAGGGGTTGAGGTCACTTACCAAACTCTGATTGGCTGTTGGGGAACAGGATGCGGAAAACATAGTCCGTGGCCTCGTCCTCCTCCTTATCAGACACGGAGTCCGAGGATCCCTGTGAACACCTGTTTCTCAGTTTAGGGAACACTTTCCCCTGTAGTCAGAAATTAGGGGAATGTTAGATACAGTAAATGCCCAAAAAATATGTCAAACTGTCAAAATCTAAAATGATTAACAGCATTCTTTGTTTATGAAGATTTTTTTTTAAATTAAGATTTTGATAGCACAGTATCTTTAAATAGTCTAGATTTGTAAAACATCCACACTTCCACCAAACAGAAGGACTGCCTATATAAGCAATACTTAATAAGGTCTGGCTTAAAGAAGCCTTGTGTGGGAGGGTTTCATTATTTATTCTGCCCAGTAGACATGATATAGGCTTTAAGCAGTCTAACACATACAGTATACTCACACATATACATTGGCTAAAATAACTCAAGATCTGTCTTTTTTAAAATAATCAAATGAAATAGGGATGACCTTTCCCCTCTGGGACCAGAGCGGAGGGTTGAGCTGGCCGTGTGGCAGAAGGCCGTTCTCCAGGCAGGAGAGGAACTGGAGCAAGTGCCCCCCTCTGGGGAAGCGCAGCGGGGGTCTCTGGATGCCGTCCTGGCTCACCAGCACCACCGTGCCCCCGGTGTCCACTGCAGAGAATAATTTATACCTTTTATGGACCTTTTAAATATCAAAAAATTATATGAACAACTCTGTAAATGAACCAGAACTAGCTGTCGTTGATAGCAGTAGCAAGTAGTTGAGCTCCATATAAGATGTGCCGATTACAATCCAGACATTACAATGAGCCTGTCCTCCCAATGTCTCTCTCCACTAGCCTCCATTGGTGGACCTACCCTGCTGATGACAGTGCAAATAAACAATCTCCTCCAGACGTATGGTCATAGCGTAGTCCCAGTACACACTGAAAGAGATGGAATCAAAGCCGGGGTTATTGAGACATCACTCACCTTGTCACACTGAGTTGAACAACAAAGATCGCCATGGGGATATGTGTGTTGTGTGTCTCTCTTGGTGTATGCAGAATTCTGAATACGGTCTGTGTTACTGAATGTAGAAATGATTAAAGTTGGGGTTCAGTATTTTGCATAAGTAAGAGTGTTTGCTGCTCCCAAAAGTGCTCTTTAATGAAAATGTAAGTGATACACAGCAAACAACACCACGGGCTAAGAACCAAAGTCACTAAAATGATATGACTAGTTACTTTGAAGTATGCTTGAACATGTCCCCCTGCTGCCCCTACAAACAACCCTCGTCATATTCCCCTCTCCAGAGTTGACCTCAGGACACAAAGCCCTCCTGAGTAACACTCAGACAGACACGCTACATGATTTAGTCACACTGAACCGCTGCACCAACTGTAGACAACTTAAACACACAGTTGGTGTATGGTGTTCCTACAAACAGTCATCACCTTGCTGTGCCATCTTGATGTACATAAGTGAGAGATAGGATCATTAGTGAATTGCTCTCCCCACCTGTGCTCATAGTCCAGGTCTCCCACAGAGCCGTTCATCAGCTGATTGGGCGTCCACTTCAGCGTCATGATGTGAGCGGTCTGGTGGAGAGAAAGGTATCCTGGGATAGCCTCCATGTCATCCCTCTGTAATGCCAAGAAGAATAACAGTTTGAGGATCTGTTTTCTAAAGTGAACTATGAAGAAATAATACACCAATTACCCCACCGAAGACATTATTTAAAAAAGTATACTCATCATAACATTTGAACATCTTGGCCATGTTCTGTTAAAATCTCCACCCGGCACAGCCAGAAGAGGACTGGCCACCCCACATATGCTCTCTCTAATTCTCTCTTTCTTTCTCTCTCTCGGAGGACCTGAGCCCTAGGACCATGCCCCAGGACTACCTGACATGATGACTCCTTGCTGTCCCCAGTCCATCTGACCGTGCTGCTGCTCCAGTTTCAACTGTTCTGCCTTATTATTATACGACCATGCTGGTCATTTATGAACATTTGAACATCTTGGCCATGTTCTGTTATGATCTCCACCCGGCACAGCCAGAAGAGGACTGGCCACCCCACATAGCCTGGTTCCTCTCTAGGTTTCTTCCTGGGTTTTGGCCTTTCTAGGGAGTTTTTCCTAGCCACCGTGCTTCTACACCTGCATTGCTTGCTGTTTGGGGTTTTAGGCTGGGTTTCTGTACAGCACTTTGAGATATCAGCTGATGTACGAAGGGCTATATAAATACATTTGATTTTATTTGATTTTGATGATAACAGACTTTATATGGGGTAATAAAACCCATAGAATAAAAAGGAACGTTTTACATCTTCCTAATCAGGGGGTGGTTTTAACCTTCCAGACTTGGAATTGTATCAACTTGCCACTTGCGACATATATGCGACATAATGCACTAAAGTAGAACATTGGGTACATATTTAAGATGTGCATGCTAATCCCCAGGATCTTTTTACATGTATATTTTGTAAATTTTCTAAGGATAAAGCTAAGAACGTCATAGTTAAGAACACTATAACAATATGGAAGCACATGAAATCTATTCTACATAGTTAAGAACACTATAACAATATGGAAGAACATGAAATCTATTCTACATAGTTAAGAACACTATAACAATATGGAAGCACATGAAATCTATTCTACATAGTTAAGAACACTATAACAATATGGAATAACATTAAATCTATTCTACATAGTTAAGAACATTATAACAATATGGAAGCACATGAAATATTTTGTACATAGTTAAGAACACTATAACAATATGGAAGAACATTAAATCTATTCTACAAGAACCAATATCACTCCCTAAAAACACAACCTTATGGAACAATCCTTGGATAGCTTTTCAGAAATCTCTGATAAATTGGTCTACATGGAAAACTAAAAGCATAGAAACCATAAATGACTTGGTAATAGGAAATACATTTATTTCCATGACAGAAATAAAAAGCCATTTTGGACTGACCAATGTAGATATCTTAAAATACATGCAACGTAATAGTTTCATATCAATACATTTCTAATTTAAATGTTTTGGACATCAGAGCAATCTGAGGGAATCCAATTTGAGTCAGAAAAGGATATTCATATGATAGGTTAGATATACAAAACCTTGCAGAAATCATATCCAACTGACAATCTCTTAGGAAAAAATATAAACTACTGGAACCAAGACTTAAAAATAACTGATATTGGCACGAGATTTTAAAAAGAAGAAGATTATAGACACACTATTCATTAATAACTAATAACTGTTCATAAGAGTATACAGAGGCAATATTGAAAGGAATTTTTCCCTCTCTTATTTTGTTTGTTTTTTACAGTTTCACCAACTCAGTGGCCTTGTAGTTAGAATGTCTGCCCTGAGATTGGAAGGTTGGTTTTTCGATCCCCGGTCCAATACCAAAGACTATAAAAAATGGGACATGACGTGTCTCTACTTGGGGTTAGGCCCTGCGATTGACTAGCTTCCTGTCCAGGGGTGTCAAATCCGATTCAAAAGTCGAACACGCGCGAGCAAGAAGAAACATTATTGCGCGAGCAAACACTGAGAGAGAAGAAATGTGGTCGACAGACCAGAGGACGGGTCCCTCGAGTGCGTTCCTTGGGTAGGCTTAAAGGCGAGTCTAAAACCTTAGATTTGTCACTTTTACTGGAGTGATGGACGAACAAACAAATTCCTGCCATTGGCCAGTCCAGTGTTGTGATTGGCTATTTCAAGCCTTCTGTTTGTGATGCACTATAGGGCAGTCTGCTTAGCTAGCTAATCGGGTTGAGCAGTAAGCGCCAAATGAGAAGCCCAGCAGCTTGATAACCAAATGAACTGGGAAATACATTAACATAGGTATGCTATACCTTGAGTTGAGTGGAATCTACGTACTAAAGTTAGCTAGTTAATTACTTGTTAGTCAGCAACGTTCGTCTGTAAAATGAAAAGCAGACAGTCAGCTCTAGCAAACACCACAAAACGAGTCCACTAATTGCAGGCAGGAGCCAATATTTAGGGTATTAAGCTCAAGGATACACACAGTGTATTTTGAATTATATGAAGACACAAAGGGGAGAATCTGCTACCTGCTACAGTTCATCCAGTACATAACCAGTCCCAAATAATAGAACGTAAACTTGCATGATAAACCAGCTAAACTCAGGTTAACATGTCAGAATCAGCTTTAAATTCCAAATACATTTGCATGTATAGGAATCTGACTCTGAAACATACAGTATGTACACTATGAACGCTAAATAATTGACGTTCTAAATTCTGCATGTAAGAGATGTGCAAAGAGCAATGCTCAGTTCTGGGATGATAGTGCAAGGTGCATAGTCGTGAATGAATAATGCAGAGTGTGAAGTCCATGGATGAGAGGATCATCATGGACCCGGTGGACAGTTGGTGAGGGCCACGGCACAGGGAAGAAACTGTTCAGGTGGTGGGAGGTTTTGTTTGTGAATGACCTGAACTGTTTGCCAGAGGGGAGTCTTTGGAAGATGGGGTGGAAGGGATTGGCGATGATCTTTCCTGCACGCTTCCTTGCCCTGGAGTCATGAAAGACCTTGATGGAACGCAGGTTGCAACCAATGACCCTCTCAGCAGACCAGACAATCCGTTGCAGTGATGGAGGAGGTGAGGATGGACTCGATGATGGTCGTTTAGAACTGAATCAGTACACACAGAATTCAAAGGAGGACTGAGGACAAAACAACACCATGCAGTCACCAAACAGTGAACTGAGGAAAACATTTGTTTTATAGTAACTACTATTGTCTATCAATTACAGAATCTCAAATTATTTCAATTTGGCATTGGAAGCTTTATTGAATAAAATCTGTCAAACTGCATAAAGAGTCTCATCAGATCAGATGTTATCAGCAAGCCAGAGCCACCTGTGGAAAGAGCACAAGTAGAACAAAGATATACGTGCAAACAGAATAAATGTATCATTCAACATCAGATTCCATCTAAAACAACGACATGAGCTCTGTCGCAATTAATCTCTGCTCAACTCCTGACTTTCTCTCTACTCGCATCCTTCTCAAAACCCGTTGGAGGATGTCTGAGACGACAAACCTTGGGTCGTTCCTCCAATAGGGTTTTAGGAGGCACGATGGTCAGTCCTATGAACCCATAGCTCTGTCTATGAATTTGAGTGGTTACATTTCTCCAGCCCCATCACTCAGCTTTTTACCAAAACAGGGGCTGGGTACACGCTTTGTTATTGTTTCAACTGCCGATTGCCACTTTAAGAAACACATCAATGAGTATACAAATATGTTTAAGCATACAGGACTGTTGGGAGTGTGGTGCCATACCTTTAGCGCTCAGGTGCAGCAGAGCTGACACAATTAAGATGAAGTAGCAGCAGATGTCTTGACCATCCTCTGGCTGTTCTCCAGTCCGATGTCTTGACCACCCTCTGGCTGTTCTCCAGTCAGATGTCTTGACTACCCTCTGGCTGTTCTCCAGTCAGATGTCTTGACCACCCTCTGGCTGTTCTCCAGTCAGATGTCTTGACCACCCTCTGGCTGTTCTCCAGTCAGATGTCTTGAACACCCTCTGGCTGTTCTCCAGTCAGATGTCTTGACCACCCTCTGGCTGTTCTCCAGTCAGATGTCTTGACCACCCTCTGGCTGTTCTCCAGTCAGATGTCTTGACCACCCTCTGGCTGTTCTCCAGTCAGATGTCTTGACCACCCTCTGGCTGTTCTCCAGTCAGATGTCTTGACCACCCTCTGGCTGTTCTCCAGTCAGATGTCTTGACCACCCTCTGGCTGTTCTCCAGTCAGATGTCTTGACCACCCTCTGGCTGTTCTCCAGTCAGATGTCTTGACCACCCTCTGGCTGTTCTCCAGTCAGATGTCTTGACCACCCTCTGGCTGTTCTCCAGTCAGATGTCTTGACCACCCTCTGGCTGTTCTCCAGTCAGATGTCTTGACCACCCTCTGGCTGTTCTCCAGTCAGATGTCTTGACCACCCTCTGGCTGTTCTCCAGTCAGATGTCTTGACCATCCTCTGGCAGTTCTCCAGTCAGATGTCTTGACCATCCTCTGGCTGTTCTCCAGTCAGATGTCTTGACCATCCTCTGGCTGTTCTCCAGTCAGATGTCTTGACCATCCTCTGGCAGTTCTCCAGAGAGTGGTAGCACTGGAAGATGTCCCAGGCACTGTTTGTGGCCACATCACCTCCCTCAGAACCAGTGAAGATCTCCAGGTTCTTACAGTGGTGCATCAGCACAATATATATAGAGGGCAGAACAATACAGGAGATAGAATTAAATGTAATAAGGAGCCCAAGTCCCAACTTAAAACCCTTGTATAATCCATAGACATTGGTAAAAATATCTAAGTAGGGCACTGAAGTGTGAGGAAGGCGGTGCGATGTGTAAATCATAAGATGAGTTGGTTACTCACTGGTCCAAACTTGGTGTCCTCTGCCTTGTTGGTGTAGTGGTCCAAGGCGATGAAGTAGAAGCCTGACTCTACCTGGTCAAATGTGTTCTCTACACACACTGACCTGTCTCCTGAGTAGAAACCTGACTCTACCTCGTCAAATGTGTTCTCTACACACACTGATCTGTCTCCTGAGTAGAAACCTGACTCTACCTCGTCAAATGTGTTCTCTACACACACTGACCTGTCTCCTGAGTAGAAACCTGACTCTACCTCGTCAAATGTGTTCTCTACACACACTGATCTGTCTCCTGAGTAGAAACCTGACTCTACCTCGTCAAATGTGTTCTCTCTACACACACTGACCTGTCTCATGAGAACAACTGGAGTGAGAGAGAGAGGAAAATAAGATGTCAGGAAATGTCCCATTTCAATGGAGTTTAAATGTTTTAACATCTTAAATGTTGCATTCAAGGTAACAGTCCATTTTAAGACTGCTGTGGCTATATCAAAATATGCAAATATGGAAAAGAATGTTGCCAAATAAATGATAACACAGGATGTGGGACTGGACTGAGCCGAGCAGTAGGGAAATTCCACGGTACAGAGTGATTCTGAGCACTTTTTCACTTTAAAATGTACAGTACTAGTCATTCAAAGGTTTTCTTTATTTTTACTATTTTCTACATTGTAGAATAATAGTGAAGACATCAACACTTTGAAATAACACATATGGAATCATGTAGTAACTAAAAACGTGTTAAACAAATCAAAATATAGTTTAGATTTTAGATTCTTCAAAGTAGCCACCCTTTGCCTTGATGACAACTTTGCACACTCTTGGCATTCTCTCAACCAGCTTCACCTGGAATGCTTTTCCAACAGTCTTGAAGGAGTTCCCGCATATGCTGAGCACTTGTTGACTGCTTTTCCTTCACTCAGCGGTCCAACTCATCCCAAACCATCTCAATTGGGTTGAGGTCGGGTGATTGTGGAGGCCAGGTAATCTGATGCAGCACTACATCACTCTCCATCTTGGTCAAATTGCCCTTACACAGCCTGGAGGTGTGTTGGGTCATTGTCCTGTTGAAAAATAAATTATCGTCCCACTAAGCGCAAACCAGATGGGATGGCGTATCGCTGCAGAATGCTGTGATAGCCATACTGGTTAAATGAGCCTTGAATTCTAAATAAATCACTGACAGTCAACAGCAAAGCACCCCCACACCATCACACCTCCTCCTACATTCACTGTGGGAACCACATATGCAGAGATCTTCCTTTCACCTACTCTGCGTCTATCACAAAGATACGGTGGATGGAACCAAAAATCTCAAATTTGGACTCATCAGACCAAAGGATAGATCTCCACCGGTCTAATGTCCATTGCTCGTGTTTCTTGGCCCAAGCAAGTCTCTTATTCTTATTGGTGTCCTTTAGTAGTGTTTTTTTTGCAGCAATTCAACCATGAAGGCCTGATTCATGCAGTCTCCTCTGAACAGTTGATGTTGAGATGTGGCTGTTACGTGAACTCTGTGAAGCATTTATTTGGGCTGCAATCTGAGGACCAGTTAACTCTAATGAATTTATCCTCTGCAGCAGAGGTAACTCTGGGTCTTCCTTTCCTGTGGCGGTCGTCATGAGAGCCAGTATCACCATAGTGCTTGATGGCTTTTTGCAACGGTACTTGAAGAAACTTTCAAAGTTCTTGAAATGTTCCGCATTGACTGACCTTCATGTCTTAAAGTAATGATGGACTGTCGTTTCTCTTTACTTAGGGCGGCTACTTTGAAAATGTTTCATATAAAATATATTCTGATATGTTTAACACTTTTGGTTACTACATGATTCCATATGTGTTAATTCATAGTCTTGATGTCTTCACTATTATTCTAGAAAATGTAGAAACTAGTAAAAATAAAGAAAAACCCTTGAATGAGTAGGTGTGTCCAAACAAAAACCAAGGATTTCAAAGTGAAACAAACCATACAACTATGCACAAGTACTAATTTTAACAATTTGCAATCATTGGTTTCTTTGACATACATTTTAAATTGTATGTCAGCATCACTTACTGTAGAATTACCCTGTACCAATACATACCACTTGTGAGTCAGCTTGGCTCAGTATTAAACAGCCTGCTGTCATTTCATGCCTAATCCACCTCGTGGGAAAGCTATCCTCCTCTAGGTTTTCACTTCTTCCCTTACCTACATTACTCATATTCTTTACCGATGACTATCACATACATTCCAGTATAGAACTATATTTCAAACCAATAGACAGCAGCTGGTCATCATCTCTCTACTTGACAAATGTCCTGTGCACAATGCCTTCATACAGCGTCAAAGAAATTAGAGGAACAAACACTATGGAGTTGTTCATAGAGGAGAGCCTAGGTCAGCTATTTGGAACAGAATGGACTGGTCATCATACAGGAGTATCTCCTGTTTCTGTCAGCTGGGCAGAGAACAACTTCACCACCATTAGTGACAGTGGACCTGCATGGAAAGAGGGATGAAGAGAGAGAAATGGTTTGAGATCATTCTATTTTATTGCAACTGCACAAAAACTGACAGAGTAAGTTATTGAATCTTTATTTAAATCAGATTGGATTTCAAAGTAGCTATGCCGCTAACAATATTGGCTATTATTTGGTTCAGAGCCTGATCTCTCTTGGCTCTCCCTCCTCAATCACTGACCTCTTCCCTATCTGTTCTCACCCTGCCTCTCTCCCCTCTTCTGCTGGTCTTCCAAGTCCTTCTACTCTACTAAATCCCTCCTCAATTTAGGTACAATGCTCTTATTGAACCTTTTTGGGATAGGGGGCAGCATTTTCACTTTTGGATGAATAGCATGCCCAGAATTAACTGCCTCCTACTCTGTCCCAGATGCTAATATATGCATATTATTATTACTATTGGATAGAAAACCCTCTGAAGTTTCTAAAACTGTTTGAATGATGTCTGTGAGTATAACAGAACTCATATGGCAGGCGAAAACCTGAGAAAAATCCAACCAGGAAGTGGCAAATCTGAGGTTTGTAGTTTTTCAACTCAGCCCCCATTGAAGATACAGGGTGATATTAGTTATATTTGACTTCCCAATGCTTCCCCTAAATGTCAACAGTATTTAGAACCTGTTTTGAGGATTCTACTCTAAAGGAGGGGCTCATAAGTGTTCTTTGAGTGAGTGGTCTGGCAGAGTGCCACAGCCTCGGTCTGGCGCGCTCACGTGAAAAAAAGCTACGTTTCACTTCATTTGTACAGACAAAGGAATTGTCCGGTTGGAACATTAATGACGTTTTATGTTAAAAACATCCTAAAGATTGATTCCATACTTAGGTTGGCATGTTTCTACGGGCTGTAACTGAACTTTTTGAACTTTTCCTCTGACGTTCGGCGTGACCTGAATGCGCTTTTGGATTTGTTAACCAAACGCCCTAACAAAAGAAGATATTTGGATGTAACTGATGGACATTATCGAACAAATCAAACATTTATGGTGGAACTGGGATTCCTGGGAGTGCATTCTGATGAAGATCATCAAAAGGTAAGTGAATATTTAAAATGCTATTTCTGAGTAATGTTGACTACCCAATCTGGCGGGTATCTTTTTGCCTGCTTTGTTGTCTAAAGGCTGTACTCAGATTATTGCATGGTTTGCTTTCTCCGTAAAGTTTTTTAAAAATCTGACACAGTGGTTGCATTAAGGAGAAGTTTATCTAAAGTTCCTTGTATAATAGTTGTATCTTTATCAATGTTTATTATGAGTATTTCTGTAAATTGACGTGGCTCTCTGCAATAACACCGCATGTTTTAGAACTACTGAACGTAACGTGCCAATGTAAACTCCGATTTTTAAATTTAAATATTACCTTTCTCAAACAAAACATACATGTATTGTGTAACATGAATTCCTATGAGTGTCATCTGATGAAGATCATCAAAGGTTAGTGATTAATTTTATCTCTATTTCTGCTTTTTGTGACTCTTCTCTTTGGCTGAAAAAAATGGCTGAGTTTTTCTGTGGGTTGGTGGTGACCTTACATAATCGTTTGTGGTGCTTTCGCTGTAAATTATTTTTGAAATCAGACACTGTGGTTGGATTAAGGAGAATTTTATCTTTAAAATGGTGTAAAATACTTGTATGCTTGAGGAATGTTAATTATGAGATTTTTGTTGTTTTGAATTTGGTGTCCTGCACTTTCACTGGCTGTCGCGGGGGGGTTCCGCAGGTTAAACCAGAGACGGTATAGAAAAATAAACTACCTTGGCTTTGGTTAAAAATTCTTAAGGCTTGAACCCTTCATCTCAATTTCCGCCTAAAATGACATACCCAAATCTAACTGCCTGTAGCTCAGGACCTGAAGCAAAGATATGCATATTCTTGATACTATTTAAAAGGAAACACTTTGAAGTTTGTGGAAATGTGAAATTAATGTAGGAGAATATAACACATTAGATCTAGTAAAAGATACTGATACATTCAAGAATGAGAGCTCTACATAATATTTTGTATCAAGTCTCCCAGGTGCTCCTCACGAGTTTGCCCAAATGTACCCAAGTGGCCAAAATGGTCAATTGATACATTTCAAAGTACATACCTATAGAGAACATATAAAAATGCTATGGTAATACAAAATTAAAGTTAACATACTCCTAGGAATGTCATACATGATGGATCATTAGCTTCCGTACATAAAAGGTACTAACCTTCACACCTCTAGATGGCCGGGACGGGGGTGGGTGTGGAGCCAGAGACAGCAGAGGGGTCTGACTGGAGAAACCAGTTCCTACATTTGAATGAGTGGAGGAAGGACTTGAATGAGGTGTCTTTGAAGTTGGCTCCCACAGGTCATCTTACTCTCTACCACTATTGAGGATTTTTAAAAATCAGTTAGAACTCAAGTTTACTATTACTTATTTTATTGAACCTTTATTTTAGCAGGGGATGAGCACTGCATCAATACATCAAATATACAACACATCTATAAAATACATATATATATTCAGTGGGGAGAACAAGTATTTGATACACTGCCGATTTTGCAGGTTTCCTACTTACAAAGCATGTAGAGGTCTGTAATTTTTATCATAGGTACACTTGAACTGTGAGAGACGGAATATAAAATAAAAATCCTGAAAATCACATTGTATGATTTTTAAGTAATTAATTTGCATTTTATTGCATGACATAACTATTTGATACATCAGAAAAGCAGAACTTAATATTTGGTACAGAAACCTTTGTTTGCAATTACAGAGATCATACGTTTCCTTTAGTTCTTGACCAGGTTTGCACACACTGCAGCAGGGATTTGGCCCACTCCTCCATATAGACCTTCTCCAGATCCTTCAGGTTTCGGGGCTGTCACTGGGCAATATGGACTTTCAGCTCCCTCCAAAGATTTTCTATTGGGTTCAGGTCTGGTGACTGGCTAGGCCACTCCAGGACCTTGAGATGCTTCTTACGGAGCCACTCCTTAGTTGCCCTGGCTGTGTGTTTCGGGTCGTTGTCATGCTGGAAGACCCAGCCACGACCCATCTTCAATGCTCTTACTGAGGGAAGGAGGTTGTTGGCCAAGATCTCGTGATACATGGCCCCATCCATCCTCCCCTCAATACGGTGCAGTCATCCTGTCCCCTTTGCAGAAAAGCATCCCCAAAGAATGATGTTTCCATCTCCATGCTTCACGGTTGGGATGGTGTTCTTGGGGTTTTACTCATCCTTCTTCCTCCAAACACAGCGAGTGGAGTTTAGACCAAAAAGCTCTATTTTTGTCTCATCAGACCACATGACCTTCTCCCATTCCTCCTCTGGATCATCCAGATGGTTATTGGCAAACTTCAGACGGGCCTGGACATGAGCTGGCTTGAGCAGGACATGCGCTGCAGGATTTTAATCCATGACGGCGTAGTGTGTTACTAATGGTTTTCTTTGAGACTGTGGTCCCAGTTCTCTTCAGGTCATTGACCAGGTCCTGCCGTGTAGTTCTGGGCTTATCCCCTCACCTTCCTCATGATCTTTGATGCCCAACGAGGTGAGATCTTGCATGGAGCCCCAGACCGAGGGGGATTGACCGTCATATTGAACTTCTTCCATTTTCTAATAATTGTGCCAACAGTTGTTACCCTCCCACCAAGCTGCTTGCCTATTGTACTGTAGCCCATCCCAGCCTTGTGCAGGTCTTCAATTTTAATCGCTGATGTCCTTACACAGCTCTCTGGTCTTGGCCATTGTGGAGAAGTTAGAGTCTGTTTGATTGAGTGTGTGGACAGGTGTCTTTTATACAGGTAACGAGTTCAAACAGGTGCAGTTAATACAGGTAATGAGTGGAGAACAGGAGGGCTTGTTAAAGAAAAACAAACAGGTCTGTGAGAGCCGGAATTCTTACGGGTTGGAAGGTGATCAAATACTTATGTCATGCAATAAAATGCTAATTAATTACTTAAAAATCATACAATGTGATTTTCTGGATTTTTGTTTTAGATTCTGTCTCTCACAGTTGAAGTGTACCTATGATAAAAAAAATACAGACCTCTACATGCTTTGTAAGTTGGAAAACCTGCAAAATTGGCAGTGTATCAAATACTTGTTCTCCCCACTGTATATATAGTTGAGGTCGGAAGTTTGCATACACCTTAGCCAAATATATTTAAACTCAGTTTTTCACAATTCCTGACATTTAATCCTAGTAATAATTCTCTGTCTTAGGTCAGTTAGGATCACCACTTTATTTTAAGAATGTGAAATGTCAGAATAATAGTAGAGAGAATGATTTATTTCAGCTTTTATTTCTTTCATCACATTCCCAGTTGGTCAGAAGTTTACATACACTCAATTAGTATTTGGTAGCATTGCCTTTAAATTGTTTAACTTGGGTCAAACGTTTTGGGTATCTTTCCACAAGCTTCCCACAATAAGTTGAGTGAATTCTGGCCCATTTTTCCTGACAGAGCTGGTGTAACTGAGTCAGGTTTGTAGGCCTGCTTGCTCACACACGCTTTTTCAGTTTTGGCCACAAATTTTCTATAGGATTTGTAGGGCTTATAGGGCTTTGTAATGGCCACTCCAATATCTTGACTTTGTTGTCCTTAAGCCAGTTTGCCACAACTTTGGAACTAGCTTGGGGTCATTGTCCATTTGGAAGACCCATTTGCGCCAAGCTTTAAATTCATGACTGATGTTTTGATATGTTGCTTCAATACATCTACATCATTTTCCTACCTCATGATGCCATCTATTTTGTGAAGTGCACCAGTCCCTCCTGCAGCAAAGCACCTCCACAACATGATGCTGCCACCCCGTGCTTCACAGTTGGGATGGTGTTCTTTGGCTTGCAAGACTCCCCCTTCTTCCTCCAAACGTAACGATTGTCATTATGGCCAAACAGTTCTATTTTTGTGTCATCAGACCAGAGGACAAAAAGAGGACAAAAAGTATAACCTTTGTCCCCATGTGCAGTTGCAAACCTGGCTCTTTTATGGCGGTTTTGGAGCAGTGGCTTCTTCCTTGCTGAGCGGCCTTTCAGGTTATGTTGATATAGGATTCATTTTACTGTGGATATAGATACTTTTGTACCTGTTTCCTCCAGCATCTTCACAAGGTCCTTTGCTGTTTTTCTGGGATTGATTTGCACTTTTCGCACCAAAGTACGTTCATCTCTAGGAGTCAGAACGCGTCTCCTTCCTGAGCCGTATGACGGCTGCGTGGTCCCATGGTGTTAATACTTGCGTACTATTATTTGTACAGATGAACATGGTACCTTCAGGCGTTTGGAAAATACTCCCAAGAACAAATCAGACTTGTGTAGGTCTACAATGATTTTTCTGAAGTCTTGGCTGATTTCTTTTGATTTTCCCATGATGTCAAGCAAAGAGGCACTGAGTTTGAAGGTAGGCCTTGACATACATCCACAGGTACACCTCCAACTGACTTAAATGATGTCAATTAGCCTATCAGAAGTTTCTAAAGCCATGACGTCATTTTCTGGAATTTTCCAAGCTGTTTAAAGGCACAGTCAACTTAGTTTATGTAAACGTCTGACCCACTGGAATTGTGATACAGTGAATTTTAAGTGAAATAAGTTGTCTGTAAACAAATGTTGGAAAAATTACTTGTGTTATGCGCAAAGTAGATGTCCTAACCGACTTGCCAAAACTATAGTTTGTTTTCAAGAAATTTGTGGAGTGGTTGAAAAACAAGTTTTAATGACTCCAACCTAAGTGTATGTACATTTCCGACTTCAACTATATATATATATATATACTACCATTCAAAAGTTTGGAGTCACTTAGAAATGTCCTTGTTTTTGAAAGAAAAGCACATGTTTTTGTCCATTACAGTAACATTAAATTGTTCAGAAATACAGTGTAGACATTGTTAATGTTGTAACTGACTTTTGAAGCTGGAAATGGCTGAGGACAAGCACATTAGAGTGTCTAGTTTGAGAAACAGACGCCTCACAAGTCCTCAACTGGCAGCTTCATTAAATATTACCCGCAAAACACCAGTCTCAACGGCAACATTGAAGAAGGAACTCGGGGATGCTGGCCTTCTAGGCAGAGTTGAAAAGAAAAAGCCATATCTCAGACTGGGCAATAAAAAGAACAGATTAAGCATCCCGGAGTCGCCTCTTCACCGTTGACGTTGAGACTGGTGTGTTGCGGGTACTATTTCATGAAGCTGCCAGTTGAGGACTTGTGAGGCGTCTGTTTCGCAAACTAGACACTCTAATGTACTTGTCCTCTTGCTCAGTTGTGCACCGGGGCCTCCCACTCCTCTTTCTATTCTGGTTAGAGCCAGTTTGCGCTGTTCTGTGAAGGGAGTAGTACTGTGTACACAGCGTTGAATGAGATATTTGGTTTCTTGGCAATTTCTCGCATGGATTAGCCTTAATTTCTCAGAACAAGAATAGACTGACGAGTTTCAGAAGAAAGAAATTATTCGTTTCTGGCCATTTATTGAACCCACAAATTCTGATGCTTCAGATACTCAACTAGTCTAAAGAAGGCCAGTTTTATTGCTTCATTAATCAGGACAACAGTTTTCAGCTGTTCTAACATAATTGAAAATGGGTTTTCTAGCCTTTTAAAATTATAAACTTGGATTAGCTAATACAACGTGACATTGGAACACAGGAGTGATGGTTGCTGCTAATGGGCCTCTGTACGCCTATGTAGATATTCCATAAAAAAAATCTGCCGTTTCCAGCTACAATAGTCATTTACAACATTAACAATGTCGACACTGTATTTCTGATCAATTTGATCTTATTTTAATAGACAAAATGTGTTTGTTTTCTAAGTGACCACACAATCACTATAATGAAATATGTGGATCAATAGGCAATAAGACGCATAGACCGTACTAATATATTGTATGCATCAGGTTATATACATATACAGTGGGGCAAAAAAGTATTTAGTCTGCCACCAATTGTGCAAGTTCTCCCACTTAAAAAGATGAGAGAGGCCTGTAATTTTCATCATAGGTACACTTCAACTATGACAGACAAAATGAGAAAAAACAAATCCAGAAACTCACATGGTTGGATTTTTTATGAATTTATTTGCAAATTATGGTGGAAAATAAGTATTTGGTCACCTACAAACAAGCAAGATTTCTGGCTCTCACAGACCTGTAACTTCTTCTTTAAGAGGCTCCTCTGTCCTCCACTCGTTACCTGTATTAATGGCACCTGTTTGAACTTGTTATCAGTATAAAAGACACCTGTCCACAACCTCAAACAGTTACACTCCAAACTCCACTATGGCCAAGCTAAAGAGCTGTCAAAGGACACCAGAAACTAAATTGTAGACCTGCACCATGCTGGGAAGACTGAATCTGCAATAGGTAAGCAGCTTGGTTTGAAGAAATCAACTGTGGAAGCAATTATTAGGAAATGGAAGACATACAAAACCACTGATAATCTCCCTCGATCTGGGGCTCCACTCAAGATCTCACCCCGTGGGGTCAAAATGATCACACGAACGGTGAGCAAAAATCCCAGAACCACACGGGGGGACCTAGTGAATGACCTGCAGAGAGCTGGGACCAAAGTAACAAAGCCTACCATCAGTAACACACTACGCCGCCAGGGACTCAAATCCTGCAGTGCCAGACGTGTGCCCCTGCTTAAGCCAGTACATGTCCAGGCCCGTCTGAAGTTTGCTAGAGAGCATTTGGATGATCCAGAAGAAGATTGGGAGAATGTCAAATGGTCAGATGAAACCAAAATATAACTATTTATTATAACTACTAGTTATATTTTGGTAAAAACTCAACTCGTGTTTGGAGGACAAAGAATGCTGAGTTGCATCCAAAGAACACTATACCTACTGTGAAGCATAGGGGTGGAAACATCATGCTTTGGGGCTGTTTTTCTGCAAAGGGACCAGGACGACTGATCCCTGTAAAGGAAAGAATGAATGGGGCCATGTATCGTGAGATTTTGAGTGAAAACCTCCTTCCATCAGCAAGGGCATTGAAGATGAAACATGGCTGGGTCTTTCAGCATGATAATGATCCCAAACACACCGCCCGGGCAACGAAGGAGTGGCTTCGTAGGAGTGGCCTAGCCAGTCTCCAGATCTCAACCCCATAGAAAATCTTTGGGGGGAGTTGAAAGTCCAGGTTGCCCAGCAACAGCCCCAAAACATCACTGCTCTAGAGGAGATCTGCATGGAGGAATGGGCCAAAATACCAGCAACAGTGTGTGAAAGACTTACAGAAAACGTTTGACCTCTGTCATTGCCAAAAAAGGGTATATAACAAAGTATTGAGATAAACTTTTGTTATTGACCAAATACTTATTTTCCACCATAATTTGCTAATAAATTCATAAAAAATCCTACAATGTGATTTTCTGGATTTTTTTTCTCATTTTGTCTGTCATAGTTGAAGTGTACCTATGATGAAAATTACAGGCCTCCCTCATCTTTTTAAGGGGGAGAACTTGCACAATTGGTGGCTGACTAAATTGCCCCACTGTATATAAATCAAAGACAAAAATCTTAAATTAATATGAAACCATTTAAAAAACTGGATTAGCACGAGAAGCAAAAACATATTTTACTTACTGATTTAAAAAAACAAGGTTACCTTCTCCTTCCAATCTTTCTTATGCGCAGGACTCCTCATGTCACTCTCCCGGTCAATTTCTGCAATAATCTCATCCAAATGTGTAGACTTGAAGTTTATACTGTTAGTAGCCATGTTGGACTTTTTATGTTTGAGAGAACTTTGTAGAAGAAAGCGAGCGCTGCGTAACGTAAACTCCCCTGTGTCCTGTAGATTTTCAATGTAGAATGAATCGCATTGCGCGCAGTCATATGACAATGGCCATTACTCCAACAAAGGGCCACCACATACTCATGTAAAGCCCAGAGCATTGGCTATCTAACTAGCTATGTTTCAAAACGATAGGTGGTCATTGGACCAAGAGACTGTCAATCAAGGGAACACCGTCCGTCTCATTGGTGCGTTATGATGGCTGTCCTTTGTGGGCTATTAGACATGTTGTGTAGCCAATACGTAATGTAGAATGATGAAACAAAGTTTGGTTGCCTTCTAGAGTGTCTGAAGATTGCACAAAAACTGAATTTGACCGGGTGAAACAAAGTTTAGCTGTTTAGATTTCATAGATTGTTTTGTTGCAAGTTGAAAGAGTCGGAATTCATGCGAAACATTGTACACAACATGGATCGTGTTAGGGTATAATAATTCATTTTATCAAATTTAAACAATGCTACATTTTATCTCTGGGACCCTCAGGATGACAAATCAGAGCAAGATTACTGAATGTAAGTACATTATATACCGTCAGGTGAATGTATCAAAGCAGTTGCCTTGATAAAAGTGTTTTGTTGTTGTGCACTATCCTCAAACAATAGATGGTATTTTTTCACTGTAATAGCTACTGTAAATTAGACACTGCAGTTAGATTATCAATCATTTAAGCTTTCTGACCAAATAAGACATGTCTATGTCCCAAAAAGTTGGCTTTTGTTTACAACGCCATTCTAGTCAAATATCGCATATTGAGCAGCAACTCTCCCGATTTCGGGACACTGGTCCAGTAGTTAAACCACATGGTTAAATGTTAGATAGCTAGCTAGCTACCATTAGCTAGTTAGCTTCCTAGCTAGCTGATGTTAACCTAGCTTGCTTCATCAATAGCCTGCTTTAATAACAGAAGATCAAATAACTGCTAACTCAATTTCAATATTGAACTCATAGTTAATTAGCTAGCTAGTTGGTTAGCAAGTTTCTCTAATGAAAAACTATGGAACTTACCTCTTCATTGTCAGACATCGTTCACCTTTCACCATCCCCTTTCATCTCTATGCTAAAACATCAGATTAGAGAGCAGTCAAGACGATTGGTCCAAAAACTTGACCAATTGCATTTCAGTAGACTGCTACAGGTTATGTTCATTGGCTAGAATTATACCTATTGTACAATTATAGTAAGTAGTTGCGAGAGCAAAATGGATTTTGGAGAGGAAACTGGAAAGTTGATGTGAGAGAGAGAAAAGACATCCATATGGGGACGCGGTGTATTTGTGAAAGTGCAGTCTTTGACATGTAGTATGTATTTCTTCAGGTGTCAAAATTCCCGGGCTGACTCTTTTCTCTGCATACATCAATGATGTCGCTCTTGCTGCTGGTGATTCTCTGCTCCACCTCTACGCAGACGACACCATTCTGTATACTTCTGTCCCTTCTTTGGACACTGTGTTAAAAACCCTCCAGACAAGCTTCAATGCCATACAACACTCCTTCCGTGGCCTCCAACTGCTCTGTAATGCAAGTAAAACTAAATGCATGCTCTTCAACCGATCGCTGCCCGCACCCACCCGCCCGTCTAGCATCACTACTCTGGACGTTTCTGACTTAGGCAAAGGAAATATCTGGGCAACTACAAATACCTAGATGTCTGGTTAGACTGTAAACTCTCCTTCCAGACTCACATTAAGCATCTCCAATCCAAAATTAAATCTAGAATCGGCTTCCTATTTTGTAACAAAGCATCCTTCACTCATGCTGCCAAACATACACTCGTAAAACTAACTATCCTACCGATACTTGACTTTGATGATGTCATTTACAAAATAGCCTCCAACACTCTACTCAGCAAATTGGATACAGTCTATCACAGTGCCATCCGTTTGTCACCAAAGCCCCATATACCACCCACCACTGCGAGTTGTATGCTCTCGTTGGCTGGCCCTCGCTTCATATTCGTCGCCAAACCCACTGGCTCCAGGTCATCTATAAGTCTTTGCTAGGTAAAGCTGCGCCTTATCTCAGCTCACTGGTCACCAGAGCAGAACCCACCAGTAGCACATGCTCCAGCAGGTATATTTCACTGGTCATCCCTAAAGCCAACACCCCTTTGGCTGCCTTTCCTTCCAGTTCTCTGCTGCCAATGACTGGAACGAATTGCAAAAATCACTGAAGCTGGAGTCTTATATCTCCCTCACTAACTTTAAGCATCAGCTGTTAGAGCAGCTTACCGATCATTGTACCTGTACACAGCCCATCTGTAAATAGCCCACCCAACTACCTCATCCCCATATTGGTATTTATTTTTTTGCTCCTTTCACCCCAGTATCTCTAACTGCACATTCATCTTCTGCACATCTATCACTCCAGTGCTAATGCTAAATTGTAATTATATCACCACTATGGCCTATTTATTGCCTTACCTCCCTAATCTTACTACATTTGCACACACTGTATATAGATGTTTCTATTGTGTTATTGACTGTACGTTTGTTAATCCCATGTGCAACTCGGTGTTGTTTGTAAACGAGAACCTGTTCTCTACTGGCCTACCTGCTTAAATAAAGGTGAAATAAAAAATAAAAACTTGCGCTCACCACGCTGGCCTGCGCTCGTGGGACCCTTCCTCTGCTCGCTCGACCACATTTCTTCTTTCTCTTCTCAAGTGTTTGCTCGCGCAATGATGATCCATCCTGCGCCCGTTCGACTTCTGATTCGGATTTGACACCATATACTTCAAACTGCCTTATACTACAAAAACAGGAGATAAGATCCTACCGAGCTGTTCCGGATTTTACAGATTGGCATTCACAGTGTGTCTCCAAATAGGTCTACTGTGTTGTGGTGTTAACCTTTTTGTGATAGGGGGCAGCATTTTCACTTTTGGATGAATAGCGTAAACTGCCTCCTACTCTGTCCCAGATGCTAATATATGCATATTGTTATTAGTATTGGATAGAAAACACTCTGAAGTTTCTAAAACTGTTTGAATGATGTCTGTGAGTATAACAGAACTCATATGGCAGGCGAAAACCTGAGAAAAATCCAACCAGGAAGTGGGACATGTGAGGTTTGTAGTTTTTCAAAGCTTGGCCTACCGAATACACATTGAGAAATGGATAAAGTTGCACTTCCTATGGCTTCCACTAGATGTCAACCGTCTTTAGAAACTTTAATGAGGATTCTACGATAAAGGAGGGGCTCATGAGACCTCTTTGAGTCAGTGGCCTTGGTCTCAGAGTGCCTTGGTCTCATGACGCTCGCTAACCGACAGTTACCTCTCATTCCAGTGCTTTTCTTCAGACAAAGGAATTCTCCGGTTGGAACATTATTGATGTTTTATGTTAAAAACATCCTGCGCCTCATGAAGATCGATTACTGGGCTGAACATGCTAACAACAAGTGGCTATTTGGACATAAATGATGGGCTTTATGGAACAAATCAGTCATTTGTTGTCGAACTGGGATTCCTGGGAGTGCCTTCTGATGAAGATCATCAAAGGTAAGTGACTATTTATGGTGTCATTTCTAACTTTGTTGACTCCAAAATGGCGGATATTCCTCTGGCTGTTTTGGGTTCTGAGCGCCGTCCTCAGATTATGCTTTTTCCGTAAAGTTTCTTCGAAATCTGACACAGCGGTTGCATTAACCTCTCTGGGATATGTGGGACGCTAGTCCACCTGGCCAAAAGCCAGTGAAAATGCAGAGCGCCAAATTCAAATAAATTACTATAAAAATCTAACTTTCATGAAATTACACATGTAAGATACAAAATTAAAGCTACACTTGTTGTGAATCCAGCCAACATGTCAGATTTCAAAAAGGCTTTTTGGCGAAAGCAAACGATGCTATTATCTGAGGGTAGCACCTCCGTAAACAAAGAGAGAGAAGGACATTTCAACCCTGCAGGCGCGACACAAAACGCAGAAAAAAAATATAAATCATGCCTTCCCTTTGACAAGCTTCTTTTGTTGGCACTCCAATATGTCCCATAAACATCACAAATGGTCCTTTTGTTCGACTCATTCCGTCGGTATATATCCAAAATGTCAATTTATTTGGCGCGTTTGATCCAGAAAAACACTGGTTCCAACTTGCGCAACGTGACAAACAAATATCTTAAAGGTTACCTGTAAACTTTGCCAAAACATTTCAAACTACTTTTGTAATACAACTTTGGGTATTTTTTTATGTAAACAATCAATAAAATTGAAGACGGGATTATCTGTGTTCAATACAGGAGGAAAACAAACTGTAGCTAGCTTTCTGGTCACGCGCCTCTATCTAACAGTACACTTGAAGTGACCCTCGTTTTGAACAGGGCTACTTCTACATTACACAAAGGAAAAACCTCAACCAATTTCTAAAGACTGGTGACATCCAGTGGAAGCGGTAGGATCTGCAAGAAGGTCCCTTAGAAATCTGGATTCCCAATGAAAACCCATTTGAAAGAGAGTGACCCCAAAAAACAAAAATCTGAATGGTTTGTCCTCGGGGTTTCGCCTGCTAAATAAGTTATGTTATACTCACAGACATGATTCAAACAGTTTTAGAAACTTCAGAGTGTTTTCTATACAAATATACTAATAATATGCATATCTTATCTTCTGGGGATGAGTAGCAGGCAGTTGAATTTAGGCATGCATTTAATACTGCCCCCTGTCACCAAGAAATTAAGGAGAAGTCTATTTTTTATTCTGTGAATAACAGTTGTCTTTTATCAATGTTTATTATGAGTATTTCTGCAAAATCACCGGATGTTTTGGAATCAAAACATTACTGCACGTAAATTGCCAATGTAAACTGAGATTTTTGGATATAAATATGCACATTATCGAACAAAACATACATGTATTGTGTAGCATGATGTCCTATGAGTGTCATCTGATGAAGATCATCAAAGGTTAGTGATTCATTTGATCTATATTTCAGATTTTTGTGACTCCTCTCTTTGGCTGGAAAATGGCTGTGTGTTTTTGTGACTTGACTCTGACCTAACATAATCATATGTTGTGCTTTCGCTGTAAAGCATTTTTGAAATCGGACACGATGGGTAGATTAACAAGATGTTTATCTTTCATTTGCTGTATTGAACTTGTTAATGTGTGAAAGTTACATATTTCAAAAAAATATTTTTGAATTTCGCACCTTTTCAATGTTGTCGCTGCCCAAGAAAGGTTAACAACTGGCATATTTGCTTTCAGTGAATATTTGAGTTTCTGAATGCTATCATAAATATGGAGGAGTTGGGGCACTGAGAGATCATCTTTCACAGAAAGCTCGATATGGCGAATCTCTCTATAGATACACTAAGTGTACAAAACCTTAGGTACACCTTCCTAATATTGAGTTGCAACCCCTTTTGCCCTCAGTCTCAGTTTGTCTAGCCAATGTTGACTCCAATGCTTCCCACAGTTGTGTCAAGTTGACTGGATGTCCTTTGGGTGATGGACCATTCTTGATACACACAGGAAATTGTTAAGCATGAAAAATCCAACAGCGTTGCAGTTCTTGACACACTCAAACTGGTGAGCTTCCTAGAGATGGGAGGAGGATGAATTGTTTACCGGCTGCACCAGCACGTTGTTCTTTCCAAACAGCAGGGTGGCTCTGTTGTTCTGGTGCAGGGATTCCACGTAGTCCCGGGCTGAAGGTGAGGGCCGCTCCTCCATGCTGTTACTGGAATGCCTCTTCTGGATCTGGAAACACAGACAGTGTGTTTGTTTTTACCCCATCTCAATCCATCCTCCCATCCGTCCAGCCAACTTCCATATATTGGCCAGTTAGTTTCACACATCACTGGTGCAAAATTAATGTATGATGCCATATTGTTCATCCACCATTGAGCACATTTAGTTAATTCCATACAGTTAACCACAATGATCATCCACTGGGAATGAATTAGCAACGGCTAATCAAGTATTATAATGTTACCCAGCTTATACAGCTCTTAGAAACCCTTTCAGCCATGTATTTGATTTCAGGCTGCTACACTGGCTCAAACGATGTAACATCAGAAATGTGTTTGGTTGATTGAAGAAAAATGAAATGGGAAACCATTTGCCACTCTGTTTCTGATGACAAAGCCCATTATGTTTGCCTCTAGAGTACAAAAGATACAGTGCTGCAATAAACAGCTCTCAGTTGTCAATGTAGAATGAGAATGGTGCTACGTGGTGAGATGTTTCTAGCTGCAGGGGTCAATGATAATGTGAAGAGTAGTTCCAGAAAATACACTCTGTCCTCTCCCGCGGGACACAATGTGCTCCTTAATGCATTGACAACAGCAGGTCTTCTTCTACTGAAAGAGAGAGGCTGGGGGAGGCTTCAATGACAGGATTGGTCACGGATATCCCCGCTACGTTTGAGCTAATAGTGTGCAGTGTCAGCAAAAGAAAGATATGAAATAATCAATAGAGAAATGTATACCAGGGGATAATGTGGTTATGTTAAATCTTATTTGGGGGAGTTTGGTAGAGTAGTGGTACATTATTTAGAACCCCTACCCTTCCCAGGAAACTTACACAGAGAGCAGGCCTCTTGGTGGGGGAGTCCTGTCTGCAGTGGCCACTGTGGATGCGGTGTCTCTGGACAAGCTCGTCGGCCGAGGGGTCTGTCCAGAAGTGGTCCGCCGTCTTCATCTTTGTGTACTCCAAGGCACAGGGCCCCACTGCCAGAGTACAGAACAATAGCGTGAAAAGACGGTGCCCAGTGTGAGGAGAATCACTGACATTAATTGGTTCCCCGTGTGAGAGGAAATCCCCTACTACACTGGTATATTGTCTGAGATGAGATGTTTATGAATAAAAGCTTAACCATGTGGAATCATTACCTAACAAAGAGGCCAGAATGGGTCCGTCCACCGGATCCATCAGAATGGCCTCTTTTTCATAGAATTTACTGGAACATAAAAACGTTATGGAGGTGAGCCATGCATTTCTGGATTTCCTTTGCCTCCTCCCCGCAGGTGACCATGCCATTTCACCCTCCTGTGACTCACCTGCTGTTCTCCACGAGGTAGAGCACGATCTTGTCCAGCACCTTCTCGATGAGGGCCGTGCGGATCCAAAGGTTTCTGACCACCTGCGGGCTGAGGCTGGGCAGCCTGGACAGTATCCGTAAGCTATCCTGGTTGGGCAAACTTTGGTTCCGTCTGCAATGTAGAAACAGGGGAGAGGGAGGGAGGGAGGAACTCAGAGGTTACCTTTGGTTATTTTCTACCAGTGATCATTTCTTATGTTACAACTGCATTGCATCAGTAAACTATAATTATGTGTGAGTAGAGTTGTCATGTATGACAGAAATCATGTTTAGGATTTGTTAGCAGTAATATACAGTAATAGCTCTTTGCTTTTGAGTGCTATGGTCTGTCTGTACAGGGATTCGGTGGTGTGTTTGTGTCTGTACAAAGGTGTGTGTGCTCTCACTTGCTCTCCGTGATCTGTTCCAGCTCCTGAGCCTTTCTGCACAGCACCTCTGCCGGGGCGAAGCTCTTCCCCACCTTCATGAAGAGCGCTGCTATCTTGTTGCTACGCAGGAATCCCGCCGCTCGCCGCTTAAGCCCATGGAGAACGCACGCCTCCACCGCAGCTGCACACACACACACACACACACACACACACACACACACACACACACACACACACACACACACACAAATAGGCACAGAAATAATAGTACATTTCAAAATATAGATGAGAAACAATTTGAGAGTTCACTGAAACTTGTCACCATTATGTTCTGCATTTTAATATTTCATTCAACTTTAAAAAAAATGTAATATTACTGTATGATGCTGGTGGTGAGTTACAAGTTACAATACATTATATGACATTCGATGATGAATGAACACCACAGAAGGCTGCTGAGGGGAGAACGGCTCATAATGTCTGGAATGGAGTGATATTAAACACATGGAAACTACATGTTTGTTGAGTTCAATACCATGACATTTATTAAGGTCCAGCCATTACTATGAGCCGCAAGAGTTGGTCCTCCCCAATTAAGGTGCCACCAACCTCCTGTGATGCACACAAATGTAGTGTCAATAGAAGGGGATTCACATTCTAAAAAAACACATCTACCATCATACTGTGTTGTAAAAAATATGATACATGGTCCTAAATAAAAATCTCTCAATACCCATAGAGAATCTGCATATTATAGTACTTAGCTTCTGTGTAATTGTGCCTGAGCCATATGATGGACAATTCAGACAAAGCTCTGCAGCTTGAGGCTCTTATGAAAGTGACTCAAATAAGCCAATCATTTTTATTACGTTATCCATAAACATAATTATATTTTCCTAAGCCAAGAGCTTATCCAGTAATCACTAGTGCACACGCACCGTATGCACACATACACACGAACAGACACATCTTTCTATAAGGCCTACGTGGCAGTGCCTTGAGCGGTTTTGACATTTGAGCTCTCTCTCTCTCAGGACTAATCCCGTGGTTGTCATGGAAACCCCTGCTGATGGAGTACACCAGCGCTGAGAAAGAAAGCAGTGGAGGGAGAATCTTTCTCTGCCTGTGATGTACTTTCAACCAACTTTGCCCACCAGCAGTACAATACAGCTATAACCTCGCCTATATCAAAATAATATCCATACCATGTCCATTATTGCACTGAATAACTAAACTATACTTATCATGTATTAAAATCTAAATAAAAACGGAGCAATCAGAGTACATAAAACTATGTAATCTGAATGGATGATCTCCGTATGTGTGGTTCCCACCATGAAGCATGGAGGAGGAGGTGTGATTGTGTGGGGGTGCTTTGTTTGTGACACTGTCAGTGATTTATTTACAATTCAAGGCACATTTAACCAGCATGGCTACCATAGCATTCTGAATCGATACGCCATCCCATCTGGTTTGCGCTTATTGGGACTATCATTTGTTTTTCAACAGCTCAATGACCCAACACACCTCCAGGCTGTGTAAGGGCAATTTGATCAAGATGGAGAATGGGGTGCTGCATCAGATGACCTGGCCTTCACAATCACCCGACCTCAACCCAATTGAGATGGTTAGGGATGAGTTGGACCGCAGAATGAAGGAAAAGCAGTCAACAAGTGCTCAGCATATGTGGGAACTCCTTCAAGACTGTTGGAAAAGCATTCCAGGTGAAGCTGGTTGAGAGAATGCAAAGAGTGTGCAAAGTTGTCATCAAGGCAAAGGGTGGCTACTTTGAAGAATCTAAAATATATAATGTATTTTGATTTGTTGAACACTTTATTGGTTACTACATGATTCCATATGTGTTATTTCATAGTTTTGATGTCTTCACTATTATTCTACAATGTAGAAAATAGTAAAAAAATTAAGAAAAACCCTTGAATGAGTAGGTGTGTTCCAAACTTTTGACTGGTACTGTATATATTTACTATATTTTCCAGCTATTCTAAAGCTTTGTAATCCTAATGTTGGAGCAGTGTTGTGTATATTCTCACTAATACAGTATGTACTCCATCTCTTCCTCGCTCGCTCTCTCTCTCTTCCTTCCTTCCTTTCTCTTTATCTTGGTGCACGTCTCTGTTTCTTTCTTTGTTATTAGAGGAGCGAGAAATGTAATTCCGTGACAAAGATTTCTCAATAGGATGACCCTCGTCTTTCAAACTACTAGAAAATACACTCCAATATTGAAAAGAAATCAGCATTTCCAGAGGGTGAAACCTCCTTGGCTTTGCGGTACTTTGGCCTAACATAACCCCGGGAGCCATGCAACCAAAGCAATATCCTTTGTGTCAAATAAACCCTTAAAGGAAACGAGTGGCTGGACCCTGTCCACTTTCGACACAGGAGGCACACTTATTTAAAAGGTAATTACAGCTACTGGAGTAATGACCCCTAATCAGTCCCGTATCTGTGGCAACAGAACACATTAGGGGACTCAGAGTGTCTGTGTTGCCACTGACCAGGAATTCTCAGCACTACGACACACTCAACACATTCTAAATATGGCCAACCACACTATTGGCTTAGATTAATTATTGAATGCCAACATCATGCCTACCCTGGGTGCCAGTCTGTTTCTGCTCTCTTGCTATATCCTTATTGAAATGGTATGGCAATTCCATAAAGAGTTGATAAGAGTGCAGAAACAGATTGGCACTCAGGCTACTTCATGACCACTTTGAGAAAGATACACCTTTAAAGCTCGGCTTCATTAACAATTGGATGACTAAATAAAGATCCTATTAAATTAGTATTCTATTTCCTAATTATATGGTTACTATCGCTGTCACAGCAATGTGAAAGGAAGGGAATAATAGCTATTTTGGTGAGGAGAACAGGAAGAAGGGAATAATAGCTATTTTGGTGAGGAGAACAGGAAGAAGGGAATAATAGCTATTTTGGTGAGGAGAACAGGAAGAAGGGACGGGCGTGACTGACACTTGATATTTCCCTGGCGCTCTTGCCTAGGCGACTTGAATATTTGACCATGATGATAGAGGCTAATTACTCCCCGGTGACCTGCCTGAGCAAGTCCTCGCCTCACGCCTTCCCTTTCCCCCTCCCCTCGCCCTCCATCTCCATCCTGTGATCTCTGCACACAGACACATTTGTGTGACAGCTTGGTGTAAAACCTGGGACAGCATAGTAGAACGTGGGGGGAGCTAACACTAACAGCCACCATGGTATATGAGGTAAAGGGAAAGCTCTTACTTCCAGGTCTGTTAAAAGTCAGGATACTCTCCTGTTGTAGTCGGGGAGGAAGAGCCTTTCCTTGGAGATTGATCACACAGTTATCAGCTAGCAGTGGGCACATGCACAGTTAGAGCCCTATGGGTGCTGGAGCACCTGCCCATTTGTCCTCCTATGAAAAAAGTGTCCTTATGATTGGTGGTGCAACTATCAACCTAGATGATTTCTCATAAAACACATAAATCTTTAAAACAAAAGTCCCCCTCCCTGCCCTTCTGCGACCGTGAGAGCGGCAGTGCATTACTGCACTCTTCCTTGTTGCATGCACGAGCTACCCACCGGTGCAGAGCGGTGAGTTTGAAATGAATACGGCCAGTAGTAGGATACTTTGGAGTTGCTAGCATGTGTTGTCTCAGGGGGCAACAGCAGTTCGACTGTTTGTCAGTAGCATAACAAATTCAAATCAAGTAAAGATGAACATAATCTAGATAAGTAGTTGATTAATCTAGTCTACATTAGCAACAGTGTTTCCGCTACATTCATTCATTTGGTAATTGTAGCCACTGCAAACAAAAAAAACTAAAATGCTACATCATAATATTTCTACCAAACATACTTTCAATAATATGGCCGGGTACAGCACCGGTTTAAAGGTTATTTGTCTCTTTGCGCCACTGTGGCAGCCAAAACTGCCTGTGCAGAATACTCAGTGCACTGTCTTCAAGACAGAGCACTAGACATTTGAGAGACTCTGGGAAGATCTTAATTGCATACTCCTCGTCCTCTCTCCTTCTCAAAACCCATTGGATGAGAAAGCCAGAGGTCCCGCCCCTCTGATCTTCTCCTCCAATGTAGTTTTGGAGAGATGACTCGAGGAGTATGCAAATGAGATTCTTCCCTAGAGACAGCCCCCAGTTTGTGGTATGGCATACACATTAAGAACTTTGTCAAGCCTCCTCAGATATCACCCCTCACCCAGTCAAGTCTCAACCATGCACATTTTGCCATGAGGCAGAGAGAAAATGTTGCTGTTTTAAAGCTAATTTCCTGCAATTCTATACATTTTACCATGGTGCAGAGAGAACATTTTCTTTTTTATAGCTAATCTCATGCTATTCTACACTTTATGGCATGAGGCTGAGAGAAAATGTTGCCGTTTTAAATGAATTTATTGCAATGACATGTTGGCTTATGGCATGTTCATAAAAGAAAACACATCGGGAAGTATGTCCTTTTAAAAAGTCACTTGAGCTGACCTTTTCACAGTTGTTCTATAAACGACACTGCAACAAAAATGTCCAGAGGAAACACTGATTAGTGATGATCAGCTGATAAAGCCCAGCCCAGTAGCGCTTCTAGCAAAGATAGTTAATTTCATCTTTGGTTCTAGCTTGGTTAGCCTACAATGTGTGATGAGTGAGTGTATTTTTGCAGAAAATTTAATGTTATTAAGGTGCCCTTTTTAAAAAATGTGTACATGGCTAGCAGACCCTCAAGATTTGTGACAGGTTGATGTGATATGCAGATTTGGACCTTACCTCTACCACTTTTATCAGTTGATAAAATATCCTGCGACTTCGGCAGGATGTCAGTAAGGCTTGATGAGCCTGTGAAGAATGTCTGAGGGACTGTGAAATGATTATTTCACCCCCCCTATGCGGTACAGCAGATAGTCACTAACTAAAATGGCGCTGGAGGAAATGGCAACAGTTTTACGGGCGCCTACCCAATTGTGCTATTATGTGGGGTTGTTTCACGTTATTTGTAACTTATTTTGTACATCATGTTTCTGCCACCGTATCTTACGGCAAAAAAAGAGATTCTGGATATCAGAACAGTGATCACTCACCTCGGATTAGACAAAATATTTTTTCTTCAACAAGCAGGACAGGATATACTGCCAACACCCGACAAGGACAACATCCACGTCATTGGCAAGAGAAAGAGACACAGGTACAGAGGACACAGAGCGGGGTGCCTCGTAAGGATCCGCAGAAGGCGAGTGGGAAAGCTGCCGTCACCGTCAATATTAAATTAGACGAGGTACGATCACGAATATCCTACCAACGGGACATTAAAAACTGTAACATCTTATGTTTCACGGAATCGTGGCTGAATGATGACATGGATATTCAGCTAGCAGGATATACGCTGCACTGGCTAGATAGAACAGCACACTCTGGTGAGACGAGGGGGGGGGGGGGGGGGGGGCGGTTTGTGCATATGTTAGAGCAAAAACCAAGCCATGAGGCCGAAGGAATTGTCCATAGAGCTCTGAGACAGGCTTGTGTCGAGGCACAGATCTGGGGAAGGGTACCAAAACATTTCTGCAGCATTGAAAATCCCCAAGAACACAGTGGCCTCCATCATTCTTAAATGGAAGAAGTTTGGAACCACCAAGACTCTTCCTAGCGCTGGCTGCCCGGCCAAACTGAGAAATCGGGGGAGAAGAGCCTTGGTCAGGGAGGCAACCAAGAACCCGATGGTCACTCTGACAGAGCTCCAGAGTTCCTCTATGGAGATGGAAGAATGTTCCAGAGGGACAACCATTTCTGCAGCACTCCACCAATCAGGCCTTTATGATAGAGTGGTCAGGCGGAAGCCACTCTTCAGTTAAAGGCACATGACAGCTCACTTGGAGTTTGCCAAAAGACTATCAGACCATGAAAAATAAGATTCTCTGGTCTGATGAAACCAAGATTGAATTATTTGGCCTGAATGCAAAGCTGTCATCAAGGCAAAGGATGGCTACTTTGAAGAATCTTAAATATATTTTTTGGTACTACATTATTCATTATGTGTTATTATTCTACAATGTAGAACATAGTAAAAAAAAAAGAACAACACTTGAATGAGTAGGTGTGTCCAAACTTTTGATTGGTACTGTATGTTAAAACTTTTTTATTTTTTATAAATTAGCAACAATGTCTAAAAACCTGTTTTTGCTTTGTCATTATGGGCTATTGTGTGTATTGATGAGGAAAAAAACTATTTCATTCATTTTAGAATAAGGCTGTAGCGTAACAAAATGTGGAAAAAGTCAAGAGGTCTGAATACTTTCCGAATGCACTGTATGTTGGCAAAAACCACCTGACCATTGAAACCTGACTGACTCGTGTCTGACAGGATACCTATTCCTTCTGATTGGTACAATGACAAAAGGTTAGATTTTTTTCTGTTGTAGGGCAGGTGATTAATGAGCAAATACCACCAAATATGTCCCAATAGTTGAAACTCACCACAAAATGAGACAATGTGGCTGCTGTCTTCATGTACAAACTTCCTGGTGACAGCCTCTTCCATGATCTGCTTCACCTGTGAATGACAGGGGGAGGAGACACTCAGACCTTCTCTACAAAACCACTTATCTACGGGAGTGAGGAGGAGGGAAGGATTTATCAGTAAACATGTATAGAATTAGTTTACATTGGGAACAGATAGGAGGGGAGGGAGACAGGAAGGGAGGTTGAGAGAGAGAGAGAGAGAGAGAGAGAGAGAGGGGGAGAGAGAGATTAAGCAGAGCGGGAAGAGTCCATGCAAAGTTTGAAGGATGAGTCACCCAACTCGCATCAAGCAGATCACAGATGGATAGGGCTGAAGAGGGCTGATGTTGGGTGGGTGGGGGGCTAATTTATCCACACCTCTGGGGCCCACCTGACAGACTGGCTTTACAATCAAACCTCTTTAGATGTGAATGGAGAAAAAGAGAGTGAGAGCACAGTGCCACACGCTTTTCATGTCTCACCAGGCCTGGCACTATATGACACCTCTAATTGATTCAGTGACTTCGCAACCAGCAGAAACCTCACTCAGACACACAGCCTCGGAAAAACAAGCGGGAGGAGAGTTTTAGAGTACAAATGTTGGGTTTAATCAACACCAAGGTTTCCTCCTTGCTGACCCGGACACAGGCTGCTCACAGATAGAGACAACATCAGACCTGCGCCCCAGATGCCTGATAACTCTGACCCTGGTGAATATGGTGACATATCCTAGCACTGCCATTGCTCTGTATCCTGGAAATCAGCGTGCAGATAGAGCAGCCCAGATAGCACTCATTTCCTGTTGTAATTGTAATAATGAGTTATTACACTGCACAAAGAGAGGTGGTGCCTGCCTAGAGAACAACGCCACACACACACAAACACACAGATACCCAAACATCTGTGCAGACATAGAGGAGCTTTGAATATCACTACAGAGGGCAGATTTAAAAAATAATGCTCCATTAAAGCAAAATATTTCAAATTACTTGATTGTTTAACTGCCTCTATGTTGCAATCTCTGATTGTAAATCTAGTATGGTTAAACAAACCTGGGCCTGGTTTCCCAAAAGCATCTTAAGTCTATGCTCATCGTTAGGACCTTGGTACGGATCATCGTTAAATCGCCAAGCTGTTTCCCAAGTTGCAGTTTCTAAAGTTGCACTTGAAATGTCTTGTTATTTACCGACTGCCCCAGACCACTAAGTGCATCGTTAAATGTGTTTTTTTCCCTACCACATCACTTTATACACAGAAGATATCCACTAAACATAGAATCAAGATGTTTAACTGTCTCTCTGTGACCAATAACTTCACAACGAAGTTGACTGCAAACACAAAGTTGCCAATGTCTTTGTAATTGTTAAAAACAAGAAAATTATCAAAAGATGCTTCAAATGAAAACTGGGATGACTGCAGTAAAATATAAATAGCCTACAGTATAGGCTACATAGACCTATATAATACAAAAATATTGAAATTAATTTCATGTTAATTCAATTGAGCTCTATTATTCTAATTGTAGGCTACTGCCTGTAATTTGCCTAAATATATTGAATGATGTGTAACAACACGTGCACAATGATGTGCCAAATTTATCTGTGATTGATTGCATTATTATAGGGTAAGCATTAGAATAAGCAACCTCAATATTTGCAGCCATTAGGTGATAATATTGCTCTAGGAGCTGATGCGTCGTCAGTATTGTGGAAAAATTATAATGTTAAGGTCAAATTTGAATGGAGAAAGCTGATCAGAGAGCAGTGCTGCCTTTCTTTCGACACACTTACCGAATGTTTTTTCTGCATGGTGTTTTGGGAAATGTACATTACATCTTCGGCCATTGTAGGAAAGATGCATCATTAAAACACTTGTAAGCCGAAGTTCCATTGCTATCGGGATATCAGGCCCTGAAGGTAAAATGATCTGTCATAAGTGTAATAGAGGTGGTTCAGTGAACCATGATCATGTGATGAGTTACCTTGCCCCTGTAGACTTGCTAATGCCCTAGAATCAGATCAGTGTGCAAACACAGTCTTTTGGCATACAGGAGAACGCAGTGTTTGAACCCAGATGGTCACATTGGTGTATATGGACTCTTTGAGGAGAAAGAGCTCAAATGGGTGTAAAGTGTAAGAGGCAAGCTAACAGGAGTTTGAGGTCAGGTCACATAAGGATAAACACAGCCATTTCAATTTGTGGATGTGAAATTTACCCATAACATGTTGGCTGGAGTACATTGGTGACACCACCTTCCCCAAGTTCCAGTTTTGTTGCTCTGTTAGCTAAAACATCCCCCCTTTAGCCCTCAGTACAGCCTCAATTTGTTGGGGCATGGACTCTACAAGGTGTTGAAAGCATTCTACATTCTACAGGGATGTTGGCCCATGCTGACTCCATTGCTTCCCAAAGTTGTGTCTAGTTGGCTGGATGTCCCTTTTGTGGTTGACTACTGTTGATACACACGGGAAACTGAACATGAAAAACCCAGCAGCGTTGCAGTTCTCGACACAAACCTACTACCATACCCGGTTCAAAGGCACTTAAAGGGGAATATCAATCTGGCTCTGTCACGACATATAGTCATTAGTATTTTAACATTAAGTTTTTATCATAAACATCACAATTATCCAAACCACAAGCTAGAACTAGCACATTTTAATTTTAATGGTAGAATTGGGAAGTTTCGACTCCCTGTGTTTTGACTCCCCATCCCATTC